>NW_027122200.1:0-52296 GCF_030686945.1 Centruroides vittatus | reverse complement strand
TGCAAGGCAGTGCAAGGCTATGCAAATCGATGCAAGTTAACGCGAGTCTATGCAAGTCGATAAAAGTTAATGCAAGTCAATGCAAGTCTATGCAGGTTGCTGCAAGTCAGTGCGAGTCAATGCATGTCGGTTAAAGTTAATGCAAATCGATGCAAGTCAGTACAAGTTGAAGCAAGTCGGTGCAAGTCAGTGCATATTGGTGCAAATCGGTGCAAGTCTATGCAAGTCGATGCAAGTCAGTTTAAGTAAATGCAAGTCGGTGCAAGTCAATGCAAATCAATGCATGTCTATGCAAATTAATGCCAGTCAATGCAAGTCAATGCAATTTGGTGCAAGTCGGGACAAATCAATGCAAGTGAGTACAAATCAATGCAAGTTAGAGCAAGTTGGTGCAAGTTTCTGCAAGTCGATGCAAGTCGGTGCAAGTTGGTAAAAGTCGGTGCAAGTTGATGCGAGTCCATGCAAGTCGATGCAAGTCAGTGCAAGTCAATGCAAGTCTATGCAAGTCAATGCAAGTTTATTCAATTCGATGCAAGTCTGTGCAAGTTGATGCAAGTCAATGCATATTTTTGCAGATCAATGCAAGTCTATGCAGGTCGATGCAAGTCAGTGCAAATCAATGCAAGTCTATGCAAGTCGATGCAAGTCACAACAAGTCAGTGCAAGTCAATGCAAGTTGATGCAAGTCAATGCCAGTTTATGAAAATCGATGCAAGTCAAGAAAAGTCAATGCAAATCAGTGCAAGTCAATGCAAGTGTATGCAAGTCGATGCAAGTCGGTCTAAGTAAATGCCAGTCAGTGCAAGTCAATGCGATTTAGTGCAATTCGGGACAAATCAATGCAAGTCAGTACAAATCAATGCAAGTCAGAGCAAGTTTGTGCAAGTTTCTGCAAGTCGATGCAAAAAGGTGCAAGTCGTTAAAAGTCGGTGCAAGTTGGTGCAAGTTGGTGCAAGTCGTTGCAAGTCAGTGCAAGTCAATGCAAGTCTATGAAAGTCGATGCAAGTCAATGCGAGTCCATGCAAGTCGATGCAAGTCAATGCAAGTCAATGCAAGTCTTTGCAAGTCGATGCAAATCAGTTTAAGTAAATGCAAGTTGGTGCAAGTCAGTGCAAGTCAATGCATGTCGGTTAAAGTTAATGCAAGTCGATGCAAGTTAATGCAAATCAGTGCAATTCGATTCAAGTCTATGCAAGTTAATGCAAATCAGTAAAAGTTGATGCAAGTCTATGCAAGTTAATACAAGTAGGTGCAAAAATATGCAAGTCAGTGCAAGTCTATGCAAGTCGATGCAAGTTGGTACAAGTTCGTGCAGGTCAGTGCAAGTCTATACAAATCAGTGCAAGTAAGTTCAAGTTTGTGCAAGTCGACTTTTTTTGATACTGCTTGTAATATTTCGAGATGTTACTAATTTAGCACTATAATTTCTTTGCAGCCGAATTTTAGAAAACACCCTGCGTCAAGTTTAACTGAAATATTTATTTTGTATATGTAAATTGTTTACGTAGACGCGATAAAACATTGAAAAATTTAAACTGTAGTTTTCGACTTTTTCTGAAACTTTTTTTAATATTTTGAAAACTTACTAATACAAATCTATGATTTTGGTATTTCCTGGATTAGAAAAACAAATCGCGTTAAAACTAACCAAAATATTTATTTTATATATGTAAATTTTAATTGTAGATGCAACAGAACATTCAAAAATTGAAACTCAAGTTTTTTGACTTTTTCTGATACTTCTTGTAATATTTTGAAAACTTACAAATTCAGATCTATAATTTTTGTAATTCCTGGTTTAAAACAACGACCCGCGTTAAACTTTAGCAAGGCATTTATTATATATATGAAAATTTTTTTTGTAGACGCGATAGAACATCGAAAAGTAAAAACTTGAGTTTTTTTATATTCTCTGATAGTTTTCGTAATAATTTGTATACTTATTGACCCAGATTTATAATTTTGGTATCGTTAAATTTAGAACAACAACCCGCGTTAAATTTCACCAAACTATATATATTAAATATATTTAAATTTTCATTGTAGACGCGAAAAAACATCGTAAAAGTGAAAATTGAGTTTTTTTACTTTTCCCGATACTTTTCGTAATATTTCGGAAACTTACTAATCCAGATCTATAATTTACGTATTTCTTGGTTTAGAAAAAAAAATCGCGTTAAATTTTACCGAGAAATCTATTATATATATGTAAATTTTTATTGTAGACGCGATAAAACATCGAAACGTTGAAACTCGAGTTTTTTTACTTTTCCTGATACTTCTAGTAATATTTTGAAAACTTACTAATCCAGATTTATAATTTATGTATTTCCTGGTTTAGAAGAATAACCCGCGTTAAACCTAACAAAGGTATTTATTTTATATATGTAAATTTTAATTGTAGACGCGATAGAACATTTAAAAGTTGAAACTCGAGTCTTTTGACTTTTTTTGATTCTTCTCGTAATATTTAAAAACTTTCTAATTTCTATCTATAAGTTTGCTAATTCCTGGTTTAAAACTACAACTTGCGTTAAAACTTTTTAAGGTATTCATTATATATATGTAAATTTTCATTGTACACGCGATAGAACATCTAAAAATTGAAACTCGAGTTATTTGATTTTTTCTGATACTTCTCGTAATATTTTGAAATCTTACTTATCCAGCACTATAGTTTTAATTTATTTAAGTTCAAAACAACACCCTGTGTTAAACCTTACCAAGGTATTAATTCTGTATATGTAAATTTTTTAAGTAGACGCGATAAAACATCAAAAAGTTGAAACACAAGTTTTTTGAACTTTTTTGATACTTTTTGAAATATTTCGAGTCAATTCAACTCAATGCAAGTCGGTGTAAGTTAATGCAAGTTAATGCAATTTGATGCAAGTCTGTGCAAATCAATGCAAGTCAGTGCAAGTTAATGCGAGTCAATGCAAATCAATGAAAACTGGTGCAAGACTTTGCAAGTCGATGCAAGTCAATGCAAGGCAGTGCAAGACTATGCAAATCGATCCAAGTAAATACAAGTCTGTGCAAATCAATGCAAGTTCATGAAAATTGATGCAAATCAATGCAAGTCAATGCAAGTCTATGCAAGTCGATGCAAGTCAGTGCAAATCTATGCAAGTCAATGCAAGTCAGTACAAGTTGGGGCAAGTCGATGCAAGTCCATACAAATTGGTGCAAGTCAATGCAAGTCAATGCAAGTCGGTTCAAGTCGGTGCAAGTCGGTGCAAGTCTGTTCAAATAAATGCAAGTCGGTGCAAGTCGGTGCGAGTCAATGCGATTTGGTGCAAGCCAGGACAAAAAAAAGTTAGTACAAATTAATGCTAGTCAGAGCAAGTTGGTGCAAGTTTCTGCAAGTCGATGCAAGTCGGTGCAAGTCGGTAAAAGTTGATGCAAGTCAATGCAAGTCAGTGCAAGTCTATGCAAGTTGATGCAAGTTGGTTTAAGTAAATGCAAGTTGGTGCGAATCAATGCAAGTTTAAGTCAAATCGATGCAAGTCAGTGCAAATTGGTGCGAGTCTATGCAAGTCAATGCAAATCAAAACAAGTCGGTGCAAGTCAATGCAAGTTGGTGCAAGTCAATGCAAGTTTATGCAAATCGATGCAAGTCAAAACAAGTCAGTGAAAGTTAATGATAATCGGTGCTAGTCGATGCAAGTCGGTACAAGTCGGTGCAAGTCAATGCAAGTCAATGCAAGTAGGTGCAAAAATATGCAAGTCGGTGCAAGTTAATGCAAGTCTATGCAAGTCAATGCAAGTCAATGCAAATCAATGCAAGTTGGTACAAGTTTGTGCAAGTCGGTGCAAGTCTATAAAAATTGGTGCAAGTCAGTGCAAGTTGGTGCAAGTCGACTTTTTCTGATACTTCTTGTAATATTTCGAAATGTTACTAATCTAGCACTATAATTTTTTTGTAGCCGAATTTTAGACAACACCCTGCGTCAAATTTTATTAAAATATTTATTTTGTATATGTAAATTGTTTACGTAAACGCGATAAAACATTGAAAAATTTAAACTCTAGTTATTGACTTTTTCTGATACTTTTCTTAATATTTTGAAAACTTACTAATACAAATCTATAATTTTGGTAATTTCTAATTTAGAACAACAACCTGCGTTAAATGTTAGAAAGGCATTTATTATATATATGTAAATTTTTATTGTAGACGCGATAGAACATCGAAAAGTTAAAACTCGAGTTCTTTGATATTTTCTGATTGTTTTCGTAATATTTTGAGAACTTATTGACCTAAATTTATAATTTTGGTATCGTTAAATTTAGAACAACAAATTGCGTCAAAACCTTTTAAGGTATTTATTTTATATATGTGAATTTTGATTGTAGACGCGATAGAACATCGAAAACTTAAAACTCGAGTTTTTTGACTTTTTTGATACTTCTCGTAATATTTTAAAAACTTACTAATTTTCATTTATAGTTATGCTAATTCCTCGTTTGAAACAAAAACCCGCGTTAAACGTTCCCAAGGCATTTATTAAATATATGTAAATTTTCATTGTAGTCGCGATAAAACATCGAAATGTTGAAACTCCAGTTTTTTTACTTTTTTTGATACTTATCGTAACATTTTGAAAACTTACTATCCAGATCTATAATTTTTGTAATTCTTGGTTTAGTACAACAACGCGCGTTAAACCTACCTAAGGTATTTATTTAATATATGTAAATTTTTACTGTAGACGCGATAGAACATCGAAAATTTAAAACTCGAGTTTTTTTATTTTTTCCGATACTTCTCGTAATATTATAAAAACTTACTAATTCCCATCTATAATTTATATAACTCCTGGTTTAAAACAACAACCCGCGTTAAATTTAACCAAAGTATATATTATATATATTTAAATTTTCATTGTAGACGCGATAAGACATCGTAAAGGTGAAAAATGAGTTTTTTTACTTTTTCCGATACTTCTTGTAATATTTTAAAAACTTACTAATCCAGATATATAATTTTAATAATTCCTGGTTCAAAACAACAACCCGCGTTAAATCTTACCAAGGAATATAATATATATATGTAAATTTTTATTGTAGACGCGATAAAACATCGAAAAGTTGAAACTCGAGTTATTTGACTTTCTCCGATACTTCTCGTAATATTTTGAAAACTTAATAATCTAGATTTATGATTTTTGGATTTTCTGGTTTAGAAGAACAATTCGCGTTAAACCTTACCAAGGAATTTATTTTATATATGTAAATTTTAATTGTAGACGCGATAGAACATTTATAAGTTGAAACTCGAGTCTTTCGACTTTCTCTCTCTGATACTTCTCGTAATATTTTAAAAACTTCCTAATTTTCATCTATAATTCTGCAAATTCCTAGTTTAAAAGTACAACCCGCGTTAAACCTTTTCAACGTATTTATTATATATATGTAAATTTTTATTGTAGACGCGATAGAACATCGAAAATTTAAAACTCGAGTATTTTGTTTTTTGTTATACTTCTCGTAATATTTTGAAAACTTACTAATCCAGATTTATAATTTTTTTATTTGCTGGTTTAAAACAACATCCCGCGTTAAATTGTATTAAGGTATTTATTTTATATGTGTAAATTTTCATTGTAGACGCGATAGAACATCGAAAAATTGAAACTCGAGTTTTTTTATTTTTTCTGATACTTCTCGTAATATTTTGAAAACTTACTAATCCAGCACTATAGTTTTAATTTAGTTGAGTTCAAAACGACACCCTGTGTTAAACCTTACCGAGGTGTTAATTCTGTATATGTAAATTGTTTACGTAGACGCGATAAAACATCGAAAAGTTGAAACACAAGTTTTTTGAATTTTTCTAATACTTTTTGAAATATTTCGAGTCAATGCAACTCAATGCAACTCAATGCAACTCAATGCAAGTCGGTGTAAGTCAATGTAAGTTAATGCAATTTGATGCAGGTTGGTGCAAATCAATGCAAGTCGGTGTAAGTTAATGCGAGTCAATGCAAATCAATGAAAACCGGTGCAAGTCTTTGCAAGTCGACGCAAGTCGGTGCAAGGCAGTGCAAGACTATGCAAATCGATGCAAGTCAATACAACTCTGTGCAAATCGTTGCAAGTTTATGAAAATCGATGCAAATCAATGAAAGTCGGTGCAAGTCTATGCAAGTCGATGCAAGTCAGTACAAGTTGAAACAAGTCAATGCAAGTCCATACAAATTGGTGCAAGTCAGTTCAAGTCGGTGCATGTCGGTGCAAGTCTATGCAAGTCGATGCAAGTCGGTTTAAGTAAATGCAAGTTGATGCAAGTCTATGCAAGTTATACAAGTAGGTGCAAGAATATGCAAGTCAGTGCAAGTTTATGCAAGTCGATGCAAGTTGGTAGAAGTTTGTGCAGGTCGGTGCAAGTCTATACAAATCAGTGCAAGTAAGTTCAAGTTGGTGCAAGTCGACTTTTTTTGATACTTCTTGTAATATTTCGAAATGTTACTAATTTAGCACTATAATTTCTTTGCAGCCGAATTTTAGACAACACCCTGCGTCAAGTTTTACTAAAATATTTATTCTGTATATGTAAATTGTTTACGTAGACGCGATAAAACATTTGAAAATTTAAACTCTAGTTATCGACTTTTTCTGAAACTTTTCTTAATATTTTGAAAACTTACTAATACAAATCTATGATTTTAATATTTCCTGGTTTAGAAAAACAAATCGCGTTAAACCTAACCAAAATATTTATTTTATATATGTAAATTTTAATTGTAGATGCGACAGAACATTCAAAAGTTGAAACTCAAGTTTTTTGACTTTTTCTGATACTTCTTGTAATATTTTGAAAACTTACAAATTCAGATCAATAATTTTTGTAATTTCTGGTTTAAAACAACGACCCGCGTTAAACCTTAGCAAGGCATTTATTATATATATGAAAATTTTTTTTGTAGACGCGATAGAACATCGAAAAGTAAAAACTTGAATTTTTTGATATTCTCTGATAGTTTTCGTAATATTTTGTATACTTATTGACCCAGATTTATAATTTTGGTATCGTTAAATTTAGAACAACAACCCGCGTTAAATTTAACCAAACTATATATATTAAATATATTTAAATTTTCATTGTAGACGCGATAAAACATCGTAAAAGTGAAAATTGAGTTTTTTTACTTTTCCCGATACTTTTCGTAATATTTCGAAAACTTACTAATCCAGATCTATAATTTACGTATTTCTTGGTTTAGAAAAAAAAATCGCGTTAAATTTTACCGAAAAATCTATTATATATATGTAAATTTTTATTGTAGACGCGATAAAACATCGAAACGTTGAAACTCGAGTTTTTTTACTTTTTCTGATACTTTGTTAATATTTTGAAAACTTACTAATACAAATCTATAATTTTGGTATTTCCTGGTTCAGAAAAACAAATCGCGTTAAACCTAACCAAGGTGTTCATTTTATATATGTAAATTTTAATTGTAAACGCGACAGAACATTCAAAAGTTGAAACTCGAGTTTTTTGACTTTTTCTGATACTTCTTGTAATATTTTGAAAACTTACAAATTCAGATTTATCGTTTTTGTAATTCCTGGTTTAAAACGACAACCCGCGTTTAACCTTAGCAAGGCATTTATTATATATATGTAAATTTTTTTTCTAGACGCGATGGAACATCGAAAAGTTAAAACTCGAGTTTTTCAGTATTTTCTGATAGTTTTCGTAATATTTTAAATACTTATTGACTCAGATTTATAATTTTGGTATCGTTAAATTTAGAACAACAAATTGCATCAAACCTTTTTAAGGTATTTATTATATATATGTGAATTTTCATTGTAGACGCGATAGAACATCGAAAAGTTAAAACTCGAGTTTCTTGACTGTTTTTGATACTTTTCGTAATATTTTCAAAACTTACTAATTTCCATGTATAATTTTGCAAATTCCTGGTTCAAAACAAATACCCGCGTTAAACCTTAGTAAAACATTTATTAAATATATGTAGATTTTCATTGTAGTCGCGATAGAACATCGAAGATTTGAAACTCGAGTTTTTTGATTTTTTCCGATATTTCTCGTAATATTATAAAAACTTACTAATTCCCATCTATAATTTTTATAACTCCTGGTTTAGAACAACAACCCGCGTTAAATTTACCCAAAGTATATATTATATATATTCAAATTTTTATTGTAGACGCGATAAAACATCGTAAAGGTGAAAATTAAGTTTTTTTACTTTTTCCGATACTTCTGGTAATATTTCGAAAACTTAGTAATCCAGATGTACAATTTTTGTATTTCCTGGTTTAGAAGAACAACCCGCGTTAAACCTAACTAAAGTATTTATTTTATATATGTAAATTTTAATTGTGGACGCAATAGAACATTTAAAAGTTGAAACTCGAGTCTTTTGACTTTTTCTGATTCTTCTCGTGAAATTTCAAAAACTTCCTAATTTCCATTTATAATTTTGCTAATTCCTGGTTTAAACTACAACTCGCGTCAAACCTTTTTAAGGTATTCATTATATATATGTAAATTTTTATTGTAGACGCGATAGAACATCGAAAATTTAAAACTCGAGTATTTTGTTTTTAGTGATACTTCTCGTAATATTTTGAAATCCTACTAATCCAGCACTATAGTTTTCAGCATTATATATGCAAGTCGGTGCAAGTCGGTGCGAGTCAATGCAAATCAATGCAAGTCGGTGCAAGTCAATGCAAGTCGATGAGGGTCGGTGCAAATCTATGCAAGTCAATGCAAGTTCATACAAATTGGTGCAAGTCAGTGCAAGTCAGTGCAAGTCGGTGCAAGTCTATGCAAGTCGATGCAAGTCGGTTTAAGTAAATGCATATCGGTGCAAGTCGGTGCGAGTCAATGCATGTCTATGCAAATTAATGCTAGTCGGTGCAAGTCAATGCGATTTGGTGCAAGTCAGGACAAATCAATGCAAGTCAGTACAAATCAATGCAAGTCTATGCGAGTCGATGCAAGTTAACGCGAGTCTATGCAAGTCGATGGAAGTTAATGCAAGTCAATGCAAGTCTATGCAGGTTGCTGCAAGTCAGTGCGAGTCAATGCATGTCGGTTAAAGTTAATGCAAATCGATGCAAGTTAATGCAAATCGGTGCAATTTGATGCAAGTCTATGCAAGTTAATGAAAATCGGTAAAAGTTGATGCAAGTCTATGCAAGTTAATGCAAATCGGTGCAAGTCGATGCAAGTCGGTACAAGTCGGTGCAAGTCAATGCAAGTCGATGCAAGTTGGTACAAGTTTTTGCAAGTCGGTGCAAGTCTATACAAATTAGTGCAAGTCAGTGCAAGTTGGTGCAAGTCGACTTTTTTTTATACTTCTTGTAATATTTCGAAATGTTACTAATCTAGCACTATAATTTTTTTGCAGCCGAATTTTAGACAACACCCTGCGTCAAATTTTCCTAAAATATTTATTTTGTATATGTAAATTGTATTCTGATACTTTTTTTGATATTTTGATAACTTACTAATACAAATCTATAATTTTTGTATTTCTTGGTTTAGAAGAACAAATCGCGTTAATCCTAACCAAGGTATTTATTTTATATATGTAAATTTTAATTGTAGACGCGACAGAACATTCAAAAGTTAAAACTCGAGTTTTTTGATTTTTTCTGATACTTCTCGTAATATTTTGAAAACTTACAAATTCAGATTTATAGTTTTGGTAATTCCTGGTTTAAAACAACAACCCGCGTTTAACTTTAGCAAGGCATTTATTATATATATGTAAATTTTTTTGTAGACGCGATAGAACATCGAAAAGTTAAAACTCGAGTTTCTTGACTGTTTTTGATACTTCTCATAATATTTTAAAAACTTACTAATTTCTGTTTATAATTTTGCTAATTCCTTGTTTAAAAAAAAAACCAGCGTTAAACCTTACCAAAGCATTTATTAAACATATGTAAATTTTCATTGTAGTCGCGATAGAACATCGAAATGTTGAAACTCGGGTTTTTTTACTTTCTCCGATACTTATTGTAATATTTTGAAAACTTACTAATCCAGATCTATAATTTTTGTAATTCCTGGTTTAGTACAACAACCCGCGTTAAACCTATATAAGGTATTTATTTAATATATGTAAATTTTTTACTGTAGACGCGATAGAACATCGAAAATTTGAAACTCGAGTTTTTTTATTTTTTCCGATACTTTTCGTAATATTATAAAAACTTACTAATTGCCATCTATAATTTTCATAACTCCTGGTTTAGAACAACAACCCGCGTTAAATTTAACCAAAGTATATATTATATATATTTAAATTTTCATTGTAGACGCGATAAAACATCGTAAAGGTGAAAATTGAGTGTTTTTACTTTTCCCGATACTTCTCGTACTATTTTTAAAACTTACTAATCCAGATGTATAATTTTTGAAACTCCTGGTTTGGAACAACAACTCGCGTAAACTATTTACTAAGGAATATATTATATCTATGTAAATTTTTATTGTAGACGCGATAAAACATCGAAAAGTTGAAACTCGAGTTTTTTTACTTTTTCTGATACTTCTCGTAATATTTTGAAAACTTACTAATCTAAATTTATAATTTTTCTATTTCCTGGTTTAAAAAAAAACTCGCGTTAAACCTTTTCAAGGAATTTATTATATATATGTAAATTTTAATTGTAGACGCGATAGAACATCGAAAAGTTGAAACTCGAGTTTTTTTACTTTTCTGATACTTTTCGTAATATTTTGAAAACTTACTAATCCAGATCTATAATTTTGTATTTCTTGGTTTAGAAAACAAATCCGCGTTAAACCTTAACCAAGGTATTTATTATATATATGTAAATTTTTAATGTAAGACGCGATAGAACATCGAAAAGTTAAAACTCGAGTTTTTTTACTTTTCTCGATACTTATCGTAATATTTTGAAAACTTACTAATTCAGATGTATAATTTTGGTAATTTCTGGTTTAGAAAAACAACCGCGTTAAACCTAACCAAGGTATTTATTATATATATGTAAATTTTAATGTAGACGCGATAGAACATCGAAAAGTTAAAACTCGAGTTTTTTTACTTTTCTGATACTTCTCGTAATATTTTGAAAACTTCCTAATTTCCATCTATAATTTTGCTAATTCCTGGTTTAAAACTACAGCCCGCGTTAAACCCTTTTAAGGTATTCATTATATATATGTAAATTTTTATTGTAGACGCGATAGAACATCGAAAATTTAAAACTCGAGTTTTTTGTTTTTGCTGATACTTTTTGTAATATTTTAAAAATTTACTAATCCAGATTCATAATTTTGGTATTTGCTAGTTTAAAACAACAACCCGCGTTAAATTGTATTAAGGTATTTATTTTATATATGTAAATTTTCATTGTAGACGCGATAGAACATCGAAAAATTTATACTCGAGTTTTTAATTTTTTCTGATACTGTTCGTAATATTTTGAAAACTTACTAATCCAGCACAATAGTTATAATTTAGTTGAGTTCAAAACAACACTCTGTGTCAAACCTTACCGAGGTATTAATTCTGTATATGTAAATTTTTTACGTAAACACGATAAAACATCGATAAGTTGAAACACAAGATTTTTGAACTTTTCTGATACTTTTTGAAATATTTCGAGTCAATGCAACTTAATGCAAGACGGTTCAAGTCGATGCAAGTTGATGCAATTCGATGCAGGTCGGTGCTAATCAATGCAAGTCGGTGCAAGTTAATGCAAGTCAATGCAAGTCAATGCAAACCATTGCAAGTCTGTGCAAGTCGATGCAAGTCGGTGCAAGGCAGTGCAATACTATGCAAATCGATGCAAGTCGGTACAAGTCTGTGCGAATCGGTGCAAGTTTATGAAAATCGATGCAAATCAATGCAAGTCGGTGCAAGTCTATGCAAGTCAATGCAAGTCAGTGCAAATCTATGCAAGTCGATGCAAGTCAGTACAAGTTGAAACAAGTCGGTGCAAGTCCATACAAATTGGCGCAAGTCAATGCAAGTCGGTGCAAGTCGGTGCGAGTTTATGCAAGTCGATGCAAGTCGGTGCAAGTCCGTGCAAGTCAATGCATGTCTATGCAAATTAATGCCAGTCAGTCAATGCATGCAAGTCAATGCCAAGTCTTGGTGCAAGTTTCTGCAAGTCAATGCAAATCAATCCAAGTCAGTAAAAGTCGGTGCAAGTTGGTGCAAGTCAATGCAAGTTTCTGCAAGTCGATGCAAGTCAGTGCAAATCGGTGCGAGTCTATGCAAGTTGATGCAAGTCAAAACAAGTCAATGCAAGTCAATGCAAGTTTGTGCAAGTCAATGCAAGTTTATGCAAAGCGATGCAAGTCAGGACAAATCGGTGCAAGTCGGTGCAAGTCAATGCAAGTCTATGCAAGTCGATGCAAGTCAATGCAAATCGGTGCAAGTCTATGCAAATCGATTCACGTCGTTTAAGTAAATGCAAGTTGGTGCAAGTCAGATGCAAGTCAAGTGCAAGTCGTGCAAGTTAATGCAAGTCGATGCAAGTTAATGCAAGTCTAATGCAAGTCGATGCAAGTCGATGCAAGTCAATGCAAGTCGGTGCAAAAGTGATGCAAGTCTATGCAAGTTAATGCAAGTCGGTGCAAGTCAATGCAAGTCGGTGCAAGTCGATGCAAGTCAATGCAAGTCATGCAAGTAATGCAAGTATGTGCAAGTCGATGCAAGTCTATGCAAGTCGATGCAAGTTGGTACAAGTTTGTGCAAGTCGATGCAAGTCTATACAAATCAGTGCAAGTCAGTGCAAGTTGGTGCAAGTCGACTTTTTTTGATACTTCTTGTAATATTTCGAAATGTTACTAATCTAGCACTATAATTTTTTGTAGCTGAATTTTAGACAACACCCTGCGTCAAATTTTACTAAAATATTTATTTTGTATATGTAAATTGTTTACGTAGACGCGATAGAACATTGAAAAATTTAAACTCTAGTTTTGACTTTTTCTGATACTTTCGTAATATTTTGAAAACTTACTAATACAAATCTATAATTTTGGTATTTCCTGGTTTAGAAAAACAACCTCGCGTTAAACCTTAGCAAGGCATTTATTATATATATGTAAATTTTAATTGTAGACGCGATAGAACATCGAAAAGTTAAAACTCGAGTTTTTTGATATTTTCTGATATTCTCGTAATATTTTGAAAACTTATTGACCCAGATTTATAATTTTGTATCGTTAAATTTAGAACAACAAACCGCGTTAAACTTTACAGTATTATATTTATATATGTAAATTTTCATTGTAGACGCGATAAAACATCGAAAAGTTAAAATCGAGTTTTTGACTTTTTTGATACTTTTCGTAATATTTGAAAACTTACTAATCAATTATAATTTGTATTCCTGGTTTAGAAACAAAAACTCGCGTTAAACTTACGAGGTATTATTTAATATATGTAAATTTTCATTGTAGACGCGATAGAACATCGAAAAGTTAAACTCGAGTTTTTTGACTTTTCTGATACTTCTGTAATATTTTGAAAACTTACTAATTCAGATTTATAATTTTTGTAATTCCTGGTTTAGAACAACAACCCGCGTTAAACCTTATCGAAGGTATTTATTATATATATGTAAATTTTATTGTAGACGCGATAAAACATCGAAAAGTTGAAACTCGAGTTTTTTGACTTTTTCTGATACTTTTCGTAATATTTTGAAAACTTACTAATTCAGATCTATAATTTTGTATTCCTGGTTTAGAAAAACAACCCGCGTTAAACCTTTACAAGGTATTTATTTTATATATGTAAATTTTCATTGTAGACGCGATAGAACATCGAAAAGTTGAAACTCGAGTTTTTTGACTTTTTCTGATACTTCTCGTAATATTTTGAAAACTTACTAATTCAGATCTATAATTTTGTAATTCCTGGTTTAGAAAAACAACCCGCGTTAAACTTACCAAGTATTTATTATATATATGTAAATTTTCATTGTAGACGCGATAGAACATCGAAAAGTTGAAAACTCGAGTTTTTTGACTTTTTCTGATACTTCTTCGTAATATTTTGAAAACTTACTAATCCAGATCTATAATTTTGGTAATTCTAGTTTAGAACAACAACCCGCGTTAAACCTTTAAGGTATTTATTTTATATATGTAAATTTTTATTGTAGACGCGATAGAACATCGAAAAGTTGAAACTCGAGTTTTTCGACTTTTTCTGATACTTCTCGTAATATTTTGAAAACTTACTAATCTAGATCTATAATTTTGGTATTTCCTGGTTTAAAAAAAACTCGCGTTAAACCTTACTAAGGTATTTATTTTATATATGTAAATTTTTATTGTAGACGCGATAGAACATTCGAAAAGTTGAAACTCGAGTCTTTTGACTTTTTCTGATACTTCTCGTAATATTTTGAAAACTTACTAATTTCAATCTATAATTTTGCTATATTCCTGGTTTAGAAAACAACCTGCGTTAAACCTTACTAAGGTATTTATTATATATATGTAAATTTTATTGTAGACGCGATAGAACATCGAAAAGTTGAAACTCGAGTTTTTGATTTTTCTGATACTTCTCGTAATATTTTGAAAACTTACTAATCCAGATCTATAATTTTTGTATTCCTGGTTTAAAACAACAACCCGCGTTAAACTTGTATTAAGGTATTTATTTTATATGTGTAAATTTTCATTGTAGACGCGATAGAACATCGAAAAATTGAAACTCGAGTTTTTTGATTTTTTCTGATACTTCTCGTAATATTTTGAAAACTTACTAATCCAGCACTATAGTTTTAATTTATTTGAGTTCAAAACAACACCCTGTGTTAAACCTTACCGAGGTATTAATTCTGTATATGTAAATTTTTTACGTAGACGCGATAAAACATCGAAAAGTTGAAACACAAGTTTTTTGAACTTTTCTGATACTTTTTGAAATATTTCGAGTCAATTGCAACTCAATGCAAGTCGGTGTAAGTCGGTGCAAGTTAATGCAATTTGATGCAGGTCGGTGCAAATCAATGCAAGTCAGTGCAAGTTAATGCAAGTCAATGCAAATCAATGAAAACCGGTGCAAGTCTTTGCAAGTCGATGCAAGTCGGTGCAAGGCAGTGCAAGACTATGCAAATCGATGCAAGTCAATACAAGTCTGTGCAAATCGTTGCAAGTTTATGAAAATCGATGCAAATCAATGCAAGTCGGTGCAAGTCTATGCAAGTCGATGCAAGTCAGTGCAAATCTATGCAAGTCGATGCAAGTCAGTACAAGTTGGGGCAAGTCGATGCAAGTCCATACAAATTGGTGCAAGTCGGTGCAAGTCGGTGCAAGTCGGTGCAAGTCGGTGCAAGTCAGTTCAAGTAAATGCAAGTCGGTGCAAGTCGGTGCGAAGTTCAATGCGATTGGTGCAAGTCAGTGACAAAAAAAAGTCAGTACAAATCAATGCAAGTCAGAGCAAGTTGGTGCAAGTTTCTGCAAGTCGATGCAAGTCGGTGCAAGTCGGTAAAAGTCGATGCAAGTCAATGCAAGTCGGTGCAAGTCTATGCAAGTCGATGCAAGTTGGTTTAAGTAAATGCAAGTTGGTGCAAATCAATGCAAGTTTATGCAAATCGATGCAAGTCAGTGCAAATGTGCGAGTCTATGCAAGTCGATGCAAGTGAAAACAAGTCGGTGCAAGTCAATGCAAGTGGTGCAAGTCAATGCAAGTTTATGCAAATCGATGCAAGTCAAACAAGTCATGCAAGTTAATGCAAGTCGGTGCTAGTCATGCAAGTCGGTACAAGTCGTGCAAGTCAATGCAAGTCAATGCAAGTTAGTGCAAAAATGCAAGTCGGTGCAATTGCAATCATGTCAAGTCAATGCGAGTCGGTGCAAGTCAATGCAAGTCATGCAATCAATGCAAGTTGGTACAAGTTTGTGCAAGTCGGTGCAAGTCTTATACAAATCAGTGCAAGTCAGTGCAAGTTGGTGCAAGTCGACTTTTTTCTTGATACTTCTTGTAATATTTCGAAATGTTACTAATCTAGCACTATAATTTCTTTGCAGCCGAATTTTAGACAACACCCTGCGTCAAGTTTTACTAAAATATTTATTCTGTATATGTAAATTGTTTACGTAGACGCGATAAAACATTTAAAAATTTAAACTCTAGTTTTCGACTTTTTCTGAAACTTTTCTTAATATTTTGAAAACTTACTAATACAAATCTATGATTTTAATATTTCCTGGTTTAGAAAAACAAATCGCGTTAAACCTAACCAAAATATTTATTTTATATATGTAAATTTTAATTGTAGATGCGACAGAACATTCAAAAGTTGAAACTCAAGTTTTTTGACTTTTTCTGATACTTCTTGTAATATTTTGAAAACTTACAAATTCAGATCTATAATTTTTGTAATTCCTGGTTTAAAACAACGACCCGCGTTAAACCTTAGCAAGGCATTTATTATATATATGAAAATTTTTTTTGTAGACGCGATAGAACATCGAAAAGTAAAAACTTGAATTTTTTGATATTCTCTGATAGTTTTCGTAATATTTTGTATACTTATTGACCCAGATTTATAATTTTGGTATCGTTAAATTTAGAACAACAACCCGCGTTAAATTTAACCAAACTATATATATTAAATATATTTAAATTTTCATTGTAGACGCGATAAAACATCGTAAAAGTGAAAATTGAGTTTTTTTACTTTTCCCGATACTTTTCGTAATATTTCGAAAACTTACTAATCCAGATCTATAATTTACGTATTTCTTGGTTTAGAAAAAAAAATCGCGTTAAATTTTACCGAAAAATCTATTATATATATGTAAATTTTTATTGTAGACGCGATAAAACATCGAAACGTTGAAACTCGAGTTTTTTTACTTTTTCTGATACTTTTCTTAATATTTTGAAAACTTACTAATACAAATCTATAATTTTGGTATTTCCTGGTTCAGAAAAACAAATCGCGTTAAACCTAACCAAGGTGTTCATTTTATATATGTAAATTTTAATTGTAAACGCGACAGAACATTCAAAAGTTGAAACTCGAGTTTTTTGACTTTTTCTGATACTTCTTGTAATATTTTGAAAACTTACAAATTCAGATTTATCGTTTTTGTAATTCCTGGTTTAAAACGACAACCCGCGTTTAACCTTAGCAAGGCATTTATTATATATATGTAAATTTTTTTTCTAGACGCGATGGAACATCGAAAAGTTAAAACTCGAGTTTTTCAGTATTTTCTGATAGTTTTCGTAATATTTTAAATACTTATTGACTCAGATTTATAATTTTGGTATCGTTAAATTTAGAACAACAAATTGCATCAAACCTTTTAAGGTATTTATTATATATATGTGAATTTTCATTGTAGACGCGATAGAACATCGAAAAGTTAAAACTCGAGTTTCTTGACTGTTTTTGATACTTTTCGTAATATTTTCAAAACTTACTAATTTCCATGTATAATTTTGCAAATTCCTGGTTCAAAACAAATACCCGCGTTAAACCTTAGTAAAACATTTATTAAATATATGTAGATTTTCATTGTAGTCGCGATAGAACATCGAAGATTTGAAACTCGAGTTTTTTGATTTTTTCCGATATTTCTCGTAATATTATAAAAACTTACTAATTCCCATCTATAATTTTTATAACTCCTGGTTTAGAACAACAACCCGCGTTAAATTTACCCAAAGTATATATTATATATATTCAAATTTTTATTGTAGACGCGATAAAACATCGTAAAGGTGAAAATTAAGTTTTTTTACTTTTCCCGATACTTCTGGTAATATTTCGAAAACTTAGTAATCCAGATGTACAATTTTTGTATTTCCTGGTTTAGAAGAACAACCCGCGTTAAACCTAACTAAAGTATTTATTTTATATATGTAAATTTTAATTGTGGACGCAATAGAACATTTAAAAGTTGAAACTCGAGTCTTTTGACTTTTTCTGATTCTTCTCGTGAAATTTCAAAAACTTCCTAATTTCCATTTATAATTTTGCTAATTCCTGGTTTAAACTACAACTCGCGTCAAACCTTTTTAAGGTATTCATTATATATATGTAAATTTTTATTGTAGACGCGATAGAACATCGAAAATTTAAAACTCGAGTATTTTGTTTTTAGTGATACTTCTCGTAATATTTTGAAATCCTACTAATCCAGCACTATAGTTTTCAGCATTATATATGCAAGTCGGTGCAAGTCGGTGCGAGTCAATGCAAATCAATGCAAGTCGGTGCAAGTCAATGCAAGTCGATGAGGGTCGGTGCAAATCTATGCAAGTCAATGCAAGTTCATACAAATTGGTGCAAGTCAGTGCAAGTCAGTGCAAGTCGGTGCAAGTCTATGCAAGTCGATGCAAGTCGGTTTAAGTAAATGCATATCGGTGCAAGTCGGTGCGAGTCAATGCATGTCTATGCAAATTAATGCTAGTCGGTGCAAGTCAATGCGATTTGGTGCAAGTCAGGACAAATCAATGCAAGTCAGTACAAATCAATGCAAGTCTATGCGAGTCGATGCAAGTTAACGCGAGTCTATGCAAGTCGATGGAAGTTAATGCAAGTCAATGCAAGTCTATGCAGGTTGCTGCAAGTCAGTGCGAGTCAATGCATGTCGGTTAAAGTTAATGCAAATCGATGCAAGTTAATGCAAATCGGTGCAATTTGATGCAAGTCTATGCAAGTTAATGAAAATCGGTAAAAGTTGATGCAAGTCTATGCAAGTTAATGCAAATCGGTGCAAGTCGATGCAAGTCGGTACAAGTCGGTGCAAGTCAATGCAAGTCGATGCAAGTTGGTACAAGTTTTTGCAAGTCGGTGCAAGTCTATACAAATTAGTGCAAGTCAGTGCAAGTTGGTGCAAGTCGACTTTTTTTTATACTTCTTGTAATATTTCGAAATGTTACTAATCTAGCACTATAATTTTTTTGCAGCCGAATTTTAGACAACACCCTGCGTCAAATTTTCCTAAAATATTTATTTTGTATATGTAAATTGTATTCTGATACTTTTTTTGATATTTTGATAACTTACTAATACAAATCTATAATTTTTGTATTTCTTGGTTTAGAAGAACAAATCGCGTTAATCCTAACCAAGGTATTTATTTTATATATGTAAATTTTAATTGTAGACGCGACAGAACATTCAAAAGTTAAAACTCGAGTTTTTTGATTTTTTCTGATACTTCTCGTAATATTTTGAAAACTTACAAATTCAGATTTATAGTTTTGGTAATTCCTGGTTTAAAACAACAACCCGCGTTTAACTTTAGCAAGGCATTTATTATATATATGTAAATTTTTTTGTAGACGCGATAGAACATCGAAAAGTTAAAACTCGAGTTTCTTGACTGTTTTTGATACTTCTCATAATATTTTAAAAACTTACTAATTTCTGTTTATAATTTTGCTAATTCCTTGTTTAAAAAAAAAACCAGCGTTAAACCTTACCAAAGCATTTATTAAACATATGTAAATTTTCATTGTAGTCGCGATAGAACATCGAAATGTTGAAACTCGGGTTTTTTTACTTTCTCCGATACTTATTGTAATATTTTGAAAACTTACTAATCCAAATCTATAATTTTTGTAATTCCTGGTTTAGTACAACAACCCGCGTTAAACCTATATAAGGTGTTTATTTAATATATGTAAATTTTTTACTGTAGACGCGATAGAACATCGAAAATTTGAAACTCGAGTTTTTTTATTTTTTCCGATACTTTTCGTAATATTATAAAAACTTACTAATTGCCATCTATAATTTTCATAACTCCTGGTTTAGAACAACAACCCGCGTTAAATTTAACCAAAGTATATATTATATATATTTAAATTTTCATTGTAGACGCGATAAAACATCGTAAAGGTGAAAATTGAGTGTTTTTACTTTTCCCGATACTTCTCGTACTATTTTTAAAACTTACTAATCCAGATGTATAATTTTTGAAACTCCTGGTTTGGAACAACAACTCGCGTAAATATTTACTAAGGAATATAATATATATATGTAAATTTTTATTGTAGACGCGATAAAACATCGAAAAGTTGAAACTCGAGTTTTTTTACTTTTTCTGATACTTCTCGTAATATTTTGAAAACTTACTAATCTAAATTTATAATTTTTCTATTTCTTGGTTTAAAAAAATAACTCGCGTTAAACCTTTTCAAGGAATTTATTATATATATGTAAATTTTTATTGTAGACGCGATAGAACATCGAAAAGTTGAAACTCGAGTTTTTTACTTTTTCCGATACTTCTCGTAATATTTTGAAAACTTACTAATCCAGATCTATAATGTTTGTATTTCTGGTTTAGAAAAACAATCGCGTTAAACCTAACCAAGGTATTTATTTTATATATGTAAATTTTAATTGTAGACGCGATAGAACATACAAAAGTTGAAACTCGAGTTTTTTTACTTTTTCTGATACTTTTCGTAATATTTTGAAAACTTACATTCAGATCTATAATTTTATGTAATTTTTGGTTTAGAATAACAATCCGCGTTAAACCTAACCAAGGTATTTATTTTATATATGTAAATTTTAATTGTAGACGCGATAGAACATCGAAAAGTTAAAACTCGAGTTTTTTTTTTTTCTGATACTTCTCGTAATATTTTGAAAACTTCCTAATTTTCATTTATAATTTTGCTAATTCCTGGTTTAAAACTACAGCCTGCGTTAAACCCTTTTAAGGTATTCATTATATATATGTAAATTTTTATTGTAGACGCGATAGAACATCGAAAATTTAAAACTCGAGTTTTTTGTTTTTGCTGATACTTTTCGTAATATTTTAAAAATTTACTAATCCAGATTCATAATTTTGGTATTTGCTAGTTTAAAACAACAACCCGCGTTAAATTGTATTAAGGTATTTATTTTATATATGTAAATTTTCATTGTAGACGCGATAGAACATCGAAAAATTTATACTCGAGTTTTTAATTTTTTCTGATACTGTTCGTAATATTTTGAAAACTTACTAATCCAGCACAATAGTTATAATTTAGTTGAGTTCAAAACAACACTCTGTGTCAAACCTTACCGAAGGTATTAATTCTGTATATGTAAATTTTTTACGTAAACACGATAAAACATCGATAACTTGAAACACAAGATTTTTGAACTTTTCTGATACTTTTTGAAATATTTCGAGTCAATGCAACTTAATGCAAGACGGTTCAAGTCGATGCAAGTTGATGCAATTCGATGCAGGTCGGTGCTAATCAATGCAAGTCGGTGCAAGTTAATGCAAGTCAATGCAAGTCAATGCAAACCATTGCAAGTCTGTGCAAGTCGATGCAAGTCGGTGCAAGGCAGTGCAATACTATGCAAATCGATGCAAGTCAGGTACAAGTCTGTGCGAATCGAGTGCAAGTTTATGAAAATCGATGCAAATCAATGCAAGTCGGTGCAAGTCTATGCAAGTCAATGCAAGTCAGTGCAAATCTATGCAAGTCGATGCAAGTCAGTACAAGTTGAAACAAGTCGGTGCAAGTCCATACAAATTGGCGCAAGTCAATGCAAGTCGGTGCAAGTCGGTGCGAGTTTATGCAAGTCGATGCAAGTCGGTGCAAGTCCGTGCAAGTCAATGCATGTCTATGCAAATTAATGCCAGTCAATGCAAGTCAATGCAATTTGGTGCAAGTTTCTGCAAGTCAATGCAAATCAATCCAAGTCAGTAAAAGTCGGTGCAAGTTGGTGCAAGTCAATGCAAGTTTCTGCAAGTCGATGCAAGTCTATGAAGTCGATGCAAGTCAGTGCAAATCGGTGCGAGTCTATGCAAGTTGATGCAAGTCAAAACAAGTCAATGCAAGTCAATGCAAGTTTGTGCAAGTCAATGCAAGTTTATGCAAAGCGATGCAAGTCAGGACAAATCGGTGCAAGTCGGTGCAAGTCAATGCAAGTCTATGCAAGTCGATGCAAGTCAATGCAAATCGGTGCAAGTCTATGCAAATCGATTCACGTCGGTTTAAGTAAATGCAAGTTGGTGCAAGTCAGTGCAAGTCAATGCATGTCGGTTAAAGTTAATGCAAGTCGATGCAAGTTAATGCAAATCGATGCAAGTCGATGCAAGTCTATGCAAGTAATGCAAATCGGTGAAAGTATGATGCAAGTCTATGCAAGTTAATGCAAGTCGAGTGCAAGTCGATGCAAGTCGGTACAAGTCGGTGCAAGTCAATGCAAGTCAATGCAAGTAAGTACAAGAATGTGCAAGTTGGTGCAAGTCTATGCAAGTCGATGCAAGTTGGTACAAGTTTGTGCAAGTCAGTGCAAGTCTATACAAATCAGTGCAAGTCAGTTCAAGTTGGTGCAAGTCGTACTTTTTTTGATACTTCTTGTAATATTTGCGAAATGTACTAATCTATGCAAGCTATAATGTCTTTGCAAGTTGAATTTTAGACAACACCCATCGTCAAATTTTACTAAAATATGCTAGTCTTTGTATATGTAAATTGCATTGTGATACTTCAATTAATCTAATGCATGTTGATGAACTTACTAATGCAAATCTATAATTTTGGAATATCCGGTGCAAGTTAATGCAAGTCGCGTTACAACGTACAGTGCATTTAGTCAATGCATATGTCAATTGCAATTGTAGACGCGCAAAACATATGCAAAGTCAATGCAAGTTAATTCAAGTCAGTGCAAGTCACTGCAAGTCGTGCAATATCAATGCATACGTATTGACCCAGCATTTATAAGTCAATGCATGTTTTTAGAACAACAACCCGCGATGCAAGTCTATGGGAGTTGATGCAAGATATGGTAAAGTTTGTGCAAGACGCGATGCAAGACTATACGAAATCAGTGCAAGACAGTGCAAGTTGTGCAAGTCGACTTTTCTTGATACTTCTTGTAATATTTCGAAAAGTTACTAATCTAAATCTATAATTTTTTGTAGCCTGAAGTTTAGAACAACACTCGCGTCAAATTTTACTAAAATAGGTTTCATTTTGTATATGTAAATTTTAATTGTAGACGCGATAGAACATCGAAAAGTTTAAACTCGAGTTTTTGACTTTTTCTGATACTTCTCGTAATATTTTGAAAACTTACAAATTCAGATCTATAATTTTTGTAATTCCTGGTTTAGAACAACAACCCGCGTTAAACCTTAGCAAGGCATTTATTATATATATGTAAATTTTTATTGTAGACGCGATAGAACATCGAAAAGTTAAAACTCGAGTTTTTTGACTATTTTCTGATAGTTTTCGTAATATTTTGAAAACTTATTGACCCAGATTTATAATTTTGGTATCGTTATTTAGAACAACAAATGCGTCAAACCTTTAAGGTATTTATTTTATATATGTAAATTTTCATTGTAGACGCGATAGAACATCGAAAAGTTAAAACTCGAGTTTTTGACTTTTTTGATACTTCTCGTAATATTTTGAAAACTTACTAATTCCATCTATAATTTTGTAATTCCTGGTTTAAAACAACAACCCGCGTTAAACCTTACCAAGGCATTTATTATATATATGTAAATTTTCATTGTAGACGCGATAGAACATCGAAAAGTTGAAACTCGAGTTTTTTTACTTTTTCCGATACTTCTCGTAATATTTTAAAAACTTACTAATCCAGATCTATAATTTTTATAATTCCTGGTTTAGAACAACAACCCGCGTTAAACTTTACCAAGGTATATATTATATATATGTAAATTTTTATTGTAGACGCGATAAAACATCGAAAAGTTGAAACTCGAGTTTTTTGACTTTTCCGATACTTCTCGTAATATTTTGAAAACTTACTAATCTAGATCTATAATTTTTGTATTTCCTGGTTTAGAAAGAACAATCCGCGTTAAACCTTACCAAGGTATTTATTTTATATATGTAAATTTTAATTGTAGACGCGATAGAACATCGAAAGTTGAAACTCGAGTTTTTGACTTTTTCTGATACTTCTCGTAATATTTTAAAAACTTACTAATCCAGATCTATAATTTTGTAATTCCTGGTTTAGAAAACAACCCGCGTTAAACCTTTTCAACGTATTTATTTTATATATGTAAATTTTTATTGTAGACGCGATAGAACATCGAAAAGTTAAAACTCGAGTATTTTGTTTTTCTGATACTTCTCGTAATATTTTGAAAACTTACTAATCCAGATTCTATAATTTTGTATTTGCTGGTTTAAAACAACAACCCGCGTTAAACTTGTATTAAGGTATTTATTTTATATGTGTAAATTTTCATTGTAGACGCGATAGAACATCGAAAAATTGAAACTCGAGTTTTTTGATTTTTTCTGATACTTCTCGTAATATTTTGAAAACTTACTAATCCAGCACTATAGTTTTAATTTAGTTGAGTTCAAAACAACACCCTGTGTTAAACCTTACCGAGGTATTAATTCTGTATATGTAAATTTTTTACGTAGACGCGATAAAACATCGAAAAGTTGAAACACAAGTTTTTTGAACTTTTTCTGATACTTTTTGAAATATTTCGAGTCAATGCAACTCAATGCAATCGACATGCAAGTCGGTGTAAGTCGATGCAAGTTAATGCAATTTGATGCAGGTCGGTGCAAATCAATGCAAGTCGGTGCAAGTTAATGCAAGTCAATGCAAATCAATGAAAACCGGTGCAAGTCTTTGCAAGTCGATGCAAGTCGGTGCAAGGCAGTGCAAGACTATGCAAATCGATGCAAGTCAATACAAGTCTGTGCAAATCGTTGCAAGTTTATGAAAATCGATGCAAATCAATGCAAGTCGGTGCAAGTCTATGCAAGTCGATGCAAGTCAGTGCAAATTATGCAAGTTGCAACAACAAGTTGCAAGTCGGCAAGTCCATACAAATTGGTGCAAGTCAGTGCAAGTCGGTGCAAGTCGGTGCAAGTCTATGCAAGTCGATGCAAGTCGGTTCAAGTAAATGCAAGTTGATGCAAGTCTATGCAAGTTATACAAGTAGGTGCAAGAATATGCAAGTCAGTGCAAGTTTATGCAAGTCGATGCAAGTTGGTAGAAGTTTGTGCAGGTCGGTGCAAGTCTATACAAATCAGTGCAAGTAAGTTCAAGTTGGTGCAAGTCGACTTTTTTTGATACTTCTTGTAATATTTCGAAATGTTACTAATTTAGCACTATAATTTCTTTGCAGCCGAATTTTAGACAACACCCTGCGTCAAGTTTTACTAAAATATTTATTCTGTATATGTAAATTGTTTACGTAGACGCGATAAAACATTTAAAAATTTAAACTCTAGTTTTCGACTTTTTCTGAAACTTTTCTTAATATTTTGAAAACTTACTAATACAAATCTATGATTTTAATATTTCCTGGTTTAGAAAAACAAATCGCGTTAAACCTAACCAAAATATTTATTTTATATATGTAAATTTTAATTGTAGATGCAACAGAACATTCAAAAGTTGAAACTCAAGTTTTTTGACTTTTTCTGATACTTCTTGTAATATTTTGAAAACTTACAAATTCAGATCAATAATTTTTGTAATTCCTGGTTTAAAACAACGACCCGCGTTAAACCTTAGCAAGGCATTTATTATATATATGAAAATTTTTTTTGTAGACGCGATAGAACATCGAAAAGTAAAAACTTGAATTTTTTGATATTCTCTGATAGTTTTCGTAATATTTTGTATACTTATTGACCCAGATTTATAATTTTGGTATCGTTAAATTTAGAACAACAACCCGCGTTAAATTTAACCAAACTATATATATTAAATATATTTAAATTTTCATTGTAGACGCGATAAAACATCGTAAAAGTGAAAATTGAGTTTTTTTACTTTTCCCGATACTTTTCGTAATATTTCGAAAACTTACTAATCCAGATCTATAATTTACGTATTTCTTGGTTTAGAAAAAAAAATCGCGTTAAATTTTACCGAAAAATCTATTATATATATGTAAATTTTTATTGTAGACGCGATAAAACATCGAAACGTTGAAACTCGAGTTTTTTTACTTTTTCTGATACTTTTCTTAATATTTTGAAAACTTACTAATACAAATCTATAATTTTGGTATTTCCTGGTTCAGAAAAACAAATCGCGTTAAACCTAACCAAGGTGTTCATTTTATATATGTAAATTTTAATTGTAAACGCGACAGAACATTCAAAAGTTGAAACTCGAGTTTTTTGACTTTTTCTGATACTTCTTGTAATATTTTGAAAACTTACAAATTCAGATTTATCGTTTTTGTAATTCCTGGTTTAAAACGACAACCCGCGTTTAACCTTAGCAAGGCATTTATTATATATATGTAAATTTTTTTTCTAGACGCGATGGAACATCGAAAAGTTAAAACTCGAGTTTTTCAGTATTTTCTGATAGTTTTCGTAATATTTTAAATACTTATTGACTCAGATTTATAATTTTGGTATCGTTAAATTTAGAACAACAAATTGCATCAAACCTTTTTAAGGTATTTATTATATATATGTGAATTTTCATTGTAGACGCGATAGAACATCGAAAAGTTAAAACTCGAGTTTCTTGACTGTTTTTGATACTTTTCGTAATATTTTCAAAACTTACTAATTTCCATGTATAATTTTGCAAATTCCTGGTTCAAAACAAATACCCGCGTTAAACCTTAGTAAAACATTTATTAAATATATGTAGATTTTCATTGTAGTCGCGATAGAACATCGAAGATTTGAAACTCGAGTTTTTTGATTTTTTCCGATATTTCTCGTAATATTATAAAAACTTACTAATTCCCATCTATAATTTTTATAACTCCTGGTTTAGAACAACAACCCGCGTTAAATTTACCCAAAGTATATATTATATATATTCAAATTTTTATTGTAGACGCGATAAAACATCGTAAAGGTGAAAATTAAGTTTTTTTACTTTTCCCGATACTTCTGGTAATATTTCGAAAACTTAGTAATCCAGATGTACAATTTTTGTATTTCCTGGTTTAGAAGAACAACCCGCGTTAAACCTAACTAAAGTATTTATTTTATATATGTAAATTTTAATTGTGGACGCAATAGAACATTTAAAAGTTGAAACTCGAGTCTTTTGACTTTTTCTGATTCTTCTCGTGAAATTTCAAAAACTTCCTAATTTCCATTTATAATTTTGCTAATTCCTGGTTTAAACTACAACTCGCGTCAAACCTTTTTAAGGTATTCATTATATATATGTAAATTTTTATTGTAGACGCGATAGAACATCGAAAATTTAAAACTCGAGTATTTTGTTTTTAGTGATACTTCTCGTAATATTTTGAAATCCTACTAATCCAGCACTATAGTTTTCAGCATTATATATGCAAGTCGGTGCAAGTCGGTGCGAGTCAATGCAAATCAATGCAAGTCGGTGCAAGTCAATGCAAGTCGATGAGGGTCGGTGCAAATCTATGCAAGTCAATGCAAGTTCATACAAATTGGTGCAAGTCAGTGCAAGTCAGTGCAAGTCGGTGCAAGTCTATGCAAGTCGATGCAAGTCGGTTTAAGTAAATGCATATCGGTGCAAGTCGGTGCGAGTCAATGCATGTCTATGCAAATTAATGCTAGTCGGTGCAAGTCAATGCGATTTGGTGCAAGTCAGGACAAATCAATGCAAGTCAGTACAAATCAATGCAAGTCTATGCGAGTCGATGCAAGTTAACGCGAGTCTATGCAAGTCGATGGAAGTTAATGCAAGTCAATGCAAGTCTATGCAGGTTGCTGCAAGTCAGTGCGAGTCAATGCATGTCGGTTAAAGTTAATGCAAATCGATGCAAGTTAATGCAAATCGGTGCAATTTGATGCAAGTCTATGCAAGTTAATGAAAATCGGTAAAAGTTGATGCAAGTCTATGCAAGTTAATGCAAATCGGTGCAAGTCGATGCAAGTCGGTACAAGTCGGTGCAAGTCAATGCAAGTCGATGCAAGTTGGTACAAGTTTTTGCAAGTCGGTGCAAGTCTATACAAATTAGTGCAAGTCAGTGCAAGTTGGTGCAAGTCGACTTTTTTTTATACTTCTTGTAATATTTCGAAATGTTACTAATCTAGCACTATAATTTTTTTGCAGCCGAATTTTAGACAACACCCTGCGTCAAATTTTCCTAAAATATTTATTTTGTATATGTAAATTGTATTCTGATACTTTTTTTGATATTTTGATAACTTACTAATACAAATCTATAATTTTTGTATTTCTTGGTTTAGAAGAACAAATCGCGTTAATCCTAACCAAGGTATTTATTTTATATATGTAAATTTTAATTGTAGACGCGACAGAACATTCAAAAGTTAAAACTCGAGTTTTTTGATTTTTTCTGATACTTCTCGTAATATTTTGAAAACTTACAAATTCAGATTTATAGTTTTGGTAATTCCTGGTTTAAAACAACAACCCGCGTTTAACTTTAGCAAGGCATTTATTATATATATGTAAATTTTTTGTAGACGCGATAGAACATCGAAAAGTTAAAACTCGAGTTTCTTGACTGTTTTTGATACTTCTCATAATATTTTAAAAACTTACTAATTTCTGTTTATAATTTTGCTAATTCCTTGTTTAAAACAAAAACCAGCGTTAAACCTTACCAAAGCATTTATTAAACATATGTAAATTTTCATTGTAGTCGCGATAGAACATCGAAATGTTGAAACTCGGGTTTTTTTACTTTCTCCGATACTTATTGTAATATTTTGAAAACTTACTAATCCAGATCTATAATTTTTGTAATTCCTGGTTTAGTACAACAACCCGCGTTAAACCTATATAAGGTATTTATTTAATATATGTAAATTTTTTACTGTAGACGCGATAGAACATCGAAAATTTGAAACTCGAGTTTTTTTATTTTTTCCGATACTTTTCGTAATATTATAAAAACTTACTAATTGCCATCTATAATTTTCATAACTCCTGGTTTAGAACAACAACCCGCGTTAAATTTAACCAAAGTATATATTATATATATTTAAATTTTCATTGTAGACGCGATAAAACATCGTAAAGGTGAAAATTGAGTGTTTTTACTTTTCCCGATACTTCTCGTACTATTTTTAAAACTTACTAATCCAGATGTATAATTTTTGAAACTCCTGGTTTGGAACAACAACTCGCGTAAATATTTACTAAGGAATATAATATATATATGTAAATTTTTATTGTAGACGCGATAAAACATCGAAAAGTTGAAACTCGAGTTTTTTTACTTTTTCCGATACTTCTCGTAATATTTTGAAAACTTACTAATCTAAATTTATAATTTTTCTATTTCTTTGTTTAAAAAAATAACTCGCGTTAAACCTTTTCAAGGAATTTATTATATATATGTAAATTTTCATTGTAGACGCGATAAAACATCGAAACGTTGAAACTCGAGTTTTTTTACTTTTTCCCGATACTTCTCGTAATATTTTGAAAACTTACTAATCCAGATCTATAATGTTTGTATTTCTGGTTTAGAAAAACAAATCGCGTTAAACCTAACCAAGGTATTTATTTTATATATGTAAATTTTAATTGTAGACGCGATAGAACATACAAAAGTTGAAACTCGAGTTTTTTTACTTTTTCTGATACTTTTCGTAATATTTTGAAAACTTACATTCAGATCTATAATTTTATGTAATTTTTGGTTTAGAATAACAATCCGCGTTAAACCTAACCAAGGTATTTATTTTATATATGTAAATTTTAATTGTAGACGCGATAGAACATCGAAAATTTAAAACTCGAGTTTTTTTTTTTTCTGATACTTCTCGTAATATTTTGAAAACTTCCTAATTTTCATTTATAATTTTGCTAATTCCTGGTTTAAAACTACAGCCCGCGTTAAACCCTTTTAAGGTATTCATTATATATATGTAAATTTTTATTGTAGACGCGATAGAACATCGAAAATTTAAAACTCGAGTTTTTTGTTTTTGCTGATACTTTTCGTAATATTTTAAAAATTTACTAATCCAGATTCATAATTTTGGTATTTGCTAGTTCAAAACAACAACCCGCGTTAAATTGTATTAAGGTATTTATTTTATATATGTAAATTTTCATTGTAGACGCGATAGAACATCGAAAAATTTATACTCGAGTTTTTAATTTTTTCTGATACTGTTCGTAATATTTTGAAAACTTACTAATCCAGCACAATAGTTATAATTTAGTTGAGTTCAAAACAACACTCTGTGTCAAACCTTACCGAGGTATTAATTCTGTATATGTAAATTTTTTACGTAAACACGATAAAACATCGATAAGTTGAAACACAAGATTTTTGAACTTTTCTGATACTTCTTGAAATATTTCGAGTCAATGCAACTTAATGCAAGACGGTTCAAGTCGATGCAAGTTGATGCAATTCGATGCAGGTCGGTGCTAATCAATGCAAGTCGGTGCAAGTTAATGCAAGTCAATGCAAGTCAATGCAAACCATTGCAAGTCTGTGCAAGTCGATGCAAGTCGGTGCAAGGCAGTGCAATACTATGCAAATCGATGCAAGTCGGTACAAGTCTGTGCGAATCGGTGCAAGTTTATGAAAATCGATGCAAATCAATGCAAGTCGGTGCAAGTTTATGCAAGTCAATGCAAGTCAGTGCAAATCTATGCAAGTCGATGCAAGTCAGTACAAGTTGAAACAAGTCGGTGCAAGTCCATACAAATTGGCGCAAGTCAATGCAAGTCGGTGCAAGTCGGTGCGAGTTTATGCAAGTCAATGCAAGTCGGTGCAAGTCCGTGCAAGTCAATGCATGTCTATGCAAATTAATGCCAGTCGGTGCAAGTCAATGCAATTTGGTGCAAGTCAGGACAAATCAATGCAAGTCAGTACAAATCAATGCAAGTCAAAGCAAGTTGGTGCAAGTTTCTGCAAGTCAATGCAAATCAATCCAAGTCAGTAAAAGTCGGTGCAAGTTGGTGCAAGTCAATGCAAGTTTCTGCAAGTCGATGCAAGTCTATGGAAGTCGATGCAAGTCAGTGCAAATCGGTGCGAGTCTATGCAAGTTGATGCAAGTCAAAACAAGTTAATGCAAGTCAATGCAAGTTTGTGCAAGTCAATGCAAGTTTATGCAAAGCGATGCAAGTCAGGACAAATCGGTGCAAGTCGGTGCAAGTCAATGCAAGTCTATGCAAGTCGATGCAAGTCAATGCAAATCGGTGCAAGTCTATGCAAATCGATTCACGTCGGTTTAAGTAAATGCAAGTTGGTGCAAGTCGGTGCAAGTCAATGCATGTTGGTTCAAGTTAATGCAAGTCAGTGCAAGTTAATGCAAATCGATGCAAGTCGGTACAAGTCGGTGCAAGTTAATGCAAGTCGGTGCAAGTCATTGCAAATCGGTGCAAGTTCATGCAAATCGATGCAAATCAATGCAAGTCAGTGCAAGTCTATGCAAGTCGATGAAAGTCGGTGCAAGTCAATGCAAGTCTATGCAAGTCGATGCAAGTCAGTACAAGTTGGTGCAAGTCGATGCAAGTCTATACAAATTGGTGCAAGTTTATGGAAGTCGGTGCGAGTCTATGCAAGTCGATGCAAGTCGATGCAAGTTAGTACAAGTCGGTACAAGTCTGTGCAAGTTTATACAAATTGGTGCAAGTCGGTGCAAGTCGATGCAAGACTATGCAAGTCGATGCAAGTCGGTTTAAGTAAATGCAAGTTAATGCGAGTCGGTGCAAGTCAATGCATGTCAATTCAAGTTAATGCATGTCAATGCAAGTTAATGCATGTCAATGCAAGTTAATGCAAATCGGTGCAAGTTAATGCAAGTCGGTACAAGTCAGTGCAAGTCAATGCAAGTCAATGCAAGTAGGTGCAAAAATATGCAAGTCAATGCAAGTTAATTCAAGTCAGTGCAAGTCAATGCAAGTCGGTGCAAATCAATGCAAGTCAATGCAAATCATTTAAAGTCAATGCAAGTTTTTGCAAGTCGATGCAAGTCTATGGGAGTTGATGCAAGTTGGTACAAGTTTGTGCAAGTCGGTGCAAGTCTATACAAATCAGTGACGGTAAGGACGTACGAGAAGGTGGGCGAGTTGCACTGGGCAAGGCTGGGAACCCCCCCATAATGTGTAGACCCCCCCTGTGCGATCAAATAATGTCTAATGAACCACACCCCTACGGGCGACCCTTCGCGAGATATAGCCCCCCCAAAATCGGGCCGCGCGCGATCGGCCGATCGGGTGGTGAGGGCTATACCTACGTCACTTCCGGTCACGTGACACCTACATATACCAAAAATTTGTTTGTTTCATCGCACAGGGGGTCTACAATTTGGGTCGGTTCTCGCCCTCTCCTTACCAATTAATCATCGAAACGAAATCAATATAAACGAGCGAGAGTAACCTCGTTGCCACCTTTAATACCACTTAGGCGACCGATGTGAGTAAAGTAAGCGATCGGAACGACTTAAACTAAACATCTAAAGTAACTAAACTAAACTAAACAAAACATTCCGTAAAGTCCTATATTTCGATCATTAATATTAATTATAGTATATAATATAATAAAATAAATTAAAATATTGATACGATTTTAGTTTCCGTTATAAAGATTACTTAAAGCAATAATTTATTCGTTAGTTTTGAGTACCAACCATTTATTGCTATATTAATATTTTAATAACGTCGATAATTATTAATAAATAACTTTACCAACTTTAACGAAAATAATACGCATTTTTATTTACCCTCAAAATCGGGTTGCGCGCGAGGTCGCGACGCGCGTCGCTCTGCTGAGTATCGCGCGCGAGGTCGCGACGCGCGTCGCTCTGCTGAGTATCGCGCGCGACTGTAACCGCTCGTAAACTCACTAACCATTTCCGGCTTACCCATTTGGGTAATTCTCTCTGAACTGATTATGAACCCAATACACGTAAGTTAGATCACGTCAATTGACTGGCGCGCTGCTAACCGAAAAGAATCACACATTCTAACTGCCGATGTAAAAGGCGAAAAAAACAGATTCTACACTAACCTTCAAAAGCAACTCCTCTTGCGTATCCCGCGACGTCTTTTCGCTAGCTTGCGACGCATAGCCTCTTCGTGATGTGATCGAGAGGTCGCTGGTTCCCGCCTCGGCCCGGTCCTGGGGATCGTTGACGAAAGTGCTGATGGCGCCCGATGTTGTCTGAAAACTTATAATCCAAGTTTCAAATCCGACTTATAGTTTAGTTCACACTGAGCGAATATCGAAAGCCAATGCGAAAAGTACCCGATTTTTACCCAGCCTATCATTTGCAAGCAAGCAAAAACATGTCGAAAAACAAAATGGCCGTTTCCGATATTCCGTCGTTAACCACGTTTGTTTATTTATTGAGAAAGAAAGATACGTCGAAAAGAAAACGATGCTGGGTGAGAGGAATATTAAAATTCCGTAATTACAACATTTACTCTATTGCTTAGGAAGTTTCTGTAGCCATCTTGAAAACAAGAACCACGTGACAACTAGCGGGAATACGAGTGGTGGCGAAATTTTTTCGCTAACGAAAAACCTCAACTGTTCCGAACTTCGAAGCGATTCACGAAATGGTAAAATTCGCCGGAAACGACGTCATGTCTGACGTGTTATTCGCTCTGCTTTTCGCATTCGCCAACGAATCACGCTCAGTATGAACTAAGCTTAACTGCCGATGTAAAAAGAGAAGAAAACAGACACTCACCCTCACAGCGCCTCCCCTGCGTCTCCCGCAAGAGGAGGCGCTGTCCTCTCGCTATCTGGCGACATCTTGGTTACGATGCACAGCCGCTGGTCCCAGCTTCCGCTTGATCTTTCTGGTCGACGACAAAGGTGTTGGTTGCGTCCGATGCCTGAAAAATCACATAATCCAGGTTTCAAATCCGCAAAGAAGTATCCTTCGGTCACGCGCACTTCACTACACAAGCTTCGGTACACAAGCTTCACTACTCACTGGGCGGTCTTCATCCTCCAGCTGTTCCTCTTCGTCGCTGTCGGGCACGTGGATATCGCTATATGGCTCGTCAGGCGGCAGATCTTGGTCCGCGGGCACACCGATCGTCAGGAGTTGGAGACCCTGGCGACCGGGACCTGGGTAGACGGCTGCGATATGCTCAACAAACTGCCGGAATTTTGCCGCTGTTGTTGGCAACTTAGACAGGAACCGCGTTCTGTATACGTAGCTGCACGTGTAACTCTGCAAGCTCCTGTCCGTGCGGAGGGACTTGATGGACCTCTTCAGCCAGCGATGTCTACACTCGATGTTTTGAGTGTGGGCCTCAGAATCTTCGCTGTTGACGAATCTACGAGAAGAAAAAAGAAAAATGTCACTTTTCGGTATCCTTCTCAAAACGCTCATTCATTTCTTTTTTTTTCACTTAACACATAGCACAGTATCATCCTCCTTACCTCCCGGGGCCCTGCTGGCTGTGATTCACGGTCTTATGTTCCGAGAAGCCCATCGTCGTACAGCCGCGATATTGGGGCGCGCTGTCGGAAAGCACTATGGAACCAGGAGCTATGTATCTGGACATGTAGCTCCAAAGAACGCGCCTGCTTTTGTTCTCCACCTGAAAGAATACGAGAAAATATAACACAAAACTTCCACTAAAAGTAAATAATAACAGGAAATAATGTTTCGTTACTACTTACATGCCAGTACATAACTTCTTTCGTTTCCCGACAATAGGCACCAAATATAGTTATTTGGGTGCCTTTGGTTATGCGCCCGCGGTTGTACTTTCTTCTTCTAGTAAAAGTTTCATCAATCTGAAAAGAAAAACATATGTATATAGACATAGACGGTATATCGGCGAAGTCAGAAACTTGGATCGATCGTCACCTCGACGTGCAGGCCTTTACCGCCAAGCTGGTGATTTTGATTGTTCGAGACGAAAATCTCCGCAATTTCCCGGCAGAAGTTATACCAGTCTACCGCTGTTTGACGTGACACGCCGCATTGTGAGGCGGCGTCGGTGACCGGCAGCTTCAGGACCCATGAGAATATAATCATAAGCACCTGTTAAATACAAAAAAAATAAATTATCTCAAAACATACATCATCTTTACGATCGAATTAGAGAAACACGTAACGTGACGTGAAACCGCCGATTTTGTGGGTGTTCTCCCCCGACCCTGTTAAACCCCTTACGGCTACTTACTTTCTATTGTCTTAGATGTGAGTCATCAACTCCCAAGGGTAGGGTTAAACAGGATCATTCCAGAATGGCGAAAGACAAAAGAACAAAGGAACAAAGAAAGAAGAAATACGAAAAATATAATATATCCAAAATATGGCATACTGCAACGATATTATACCTCTTGAGCAGAAAGCTGAGCGCCTTCAAAAAATGTATTCTTTGTACAAGAGAGGCTACCACTGCACATGGGCCGCCAGACAAAGCCACCTGTCCGCCTACGCATTTTTTTTCTTTGCGATAGTTTTTCGCAGCGGTAGACAAATCCAAACCTCTCCGCTGGTGCCGGCTCTTTCCTCATCGCGCCTGAAAAATACGACAAATTGAATTAGCTAACAGATACTTGCGTACGGCACTTTTGTACAGGAGGAAATCAAGGAAATTTTACCTCCACACTTAGAACACGACGGTACAAAGCCGGTCAGGTCCGGATGGGGCACAAGTCCCACCATGTGGCAAAATTTCTCGGCGGCAAGTTCGTTGGGGAAGTACGCTGCAAAATTAAAACAAGTTAATCGATTAAAAATCTCTTCGGTATCCACGACGGGATTCTCCGAAATTTGTTCTGGCATCATGTTCAAAGGCATGTTTGAAATGATAAGGACTGATATACAATGTTGCCAGATCTGGATTATAAAGTAACAGTTGTGCTTTAAAAATAGCCGAATTGAACTATTTGTAGCCCAAACATAAATATGAATTATTTTGTATCTATGCACTTTTGCTAATGAAATAAGTTACTAATGAAATTCTTAAAGTTAACATTAGGAAAAAAATATATCTGAAATTTTTTAAGATGTATTTCCAATTGATGTCAATTTTATCTTGTCAAAGAGAGTCATTTGTGGGCTGGGTGACTCATTTTTAACTTCAGAGTCTTCATTTTGAACTTAAGAGACTTAGTAAGTTGCGTTGGGTAAGGATAAGGGTTTTTTCTAACTATTTCCGCCCCGTGGGCACTAAGAGGGGCCTCTTTTAGCAAGCCCATTATAAGTTTGACCATGCCCACAACGGGGCGATCGGGTTGATGAGGAACGGGACCTGACATATCCTGAAGGGCCACCTCCCGAATAATTTCATGGAGATTTTCGGGTCCATTCGAAAAAATTCGAGAAGATACTTACATCACGGCGTTTACTAACTTGCGCATTCACAACTTCTAAATTTTCATTCATAAAACCACGTAATGGACCCCGAAACGAAACTGTCCGCGCAAGGAGAACTCCATGTTGCTTTCCACCATAAACTACTGCTACAAGCGGCAAAGATGGCCGCTTGTAGCAGTAGTCGGCACCCACTCCGACAGGAATTTAGGAACGCGTTCCGCAAGAATGTTTAAACTTAAACATATGCCGCTGGCGCAAAGGAATAAAAAAATGCACTCCTTGACCGCTCGGCATCCGACCATTGGATAGGTTAGGTTAGGTAGGTCCGAAATATTGGGCTTTTTTTCCATAAAATTTAATGCAAATTGTACACGGAAAATATTTTGTCTATTTTTCACAAACTTATACTCGTTTCTGCATTGCGCACGTTTTTCTATATCTGAAATCAATCCTTCGCGTTGCAAAAAAGCTACCAAAATTATTTCGCAATTACAAATATCAATAGGCCTATACATCACTCTTTAAATACAAATGAAAACGAAAAAATTATGAATGATCGCTTAATCCGCGTAAAAATAACTTGTTTTGGCGCGAGAGAAAATTGATCGGATAGTTCGAATTTATCTATGTATATATGTTCATGTCCCGCCAGTAACTTTTGATCAAAATAAAGTATTAATTTAATGAACGCACGATTAGTTCTCTCAAACAAAATCACATGTGATCAGTAATAAACGTAATCTATACTCTTTTATCTAACACATACCCATATTAATTTTATATACAGTATCTTAAAATGAATTAGCAGCTCCTCACCTTTCTTTTCGGCTGGTTCTTTGTGATGGATTGACAAATAAATAAGAAAAATCCACTAACCATCAAACAACTTTCTTTTAATCCAAAAATAAAGATTTTTAATAATACATACAAATTAAGTTTTACATAAAAACAGATTTAAAAGAAATCATGTACACACTTTTTAAAATATTCTATTGTTATTACAATTTTTAAAATACGATTTCCATATATTGTAAAGTTTTATTCGTTTCTTTTTAATAAACGATTCTTTCTTTCTGTGAGTATCGGGGGTTAAGCATCAAAGCTTAACCCGCGGATAAGTCGATAAGGTGTCGGCGATATACAAGTAATCACCCACTTAATTTATCAAATAAATTTAATGAAAACATTAACTAAATGGTAACATACAAAGAGAAATATAAAATAGGACGTTGGAGGAGAGATGTCGGCATTCGAGGCATTTAAGGGAACTAATCCCTTTTTAATTTCCGAATTAGATATAACTAACTCGCGGTCAATGGAGGGGGAGAGAGAGAAAGGTTTTAAGTAAATAAATCTAAGTTTACCTCGCTGTTCGTCTTTGCCTAGATGCGTAGAGTGAACGGAGTTGATGGTGTTGACCAGCCGTTGTCAGCTTGTTCGGACGCCGCCCCGACAATTGGGTGCGAGCCCCTTTTATACCATTTTTGAGGAGTGAGAACTGTCATACTGTCGATGATTTGTACGCGCACCTGTTAGTCGGGCTAGTGTCTAGATCTAGCTAGTACGGACCACGTGCAATCGGGAAGTTTGTCTGATGACAGCTCTCACCCATCAATTAGCATCTAACTGACAATAATTTCTACAAAATAGTAAACAGTCTTGATATTGTTTATATCAAATGTCGCGCTCGACGACGATCGAGGCAATTTATTGCACTTTTGTTTAGATTTTAATATACATTTGTTGCGGCCACGTGTCACGTGTAGCCAAAGAGGGATGAGAAACATCGTCTTTTCCCGTCTTGTAAACTCTATCGTCTATCGTCAAACAAATGGTGGTTTTTTCTCTTATTGATATACAGTATAGTTCAACAACTATTTCGAGAAGATCGTCTTGGTCGTTGCCATCACATTTCTTTAATTTACTGTCGGTAGTGAAGTTTTTATTACTAGCATAGATGACTTTTTCTGATACTTCTCGTAATATTTGAAAACTTACTAATCCAGATCTATAATTTTGATTGCATGAGTTTAAGAACAACACCGCGTTAAACCGTACTGAAGGTATTTACTTTATATATGTAAATTTTCATTGTAGACGCGATAGAACATCGGAAAAGTTGAAACTCGAGTTTTTTGACTTTTTCTGATACTTCTCGTAATATTTTGAAAACTTACTAATCCAGATCTATAATTTTGTTATTCCTGGTTTAGAACAACAACCTGCGTTAAACCTTATTCGAGGTATTTATTTTATATATGTAAATTTTCATTGTAGACGCGATAGAACATCGAAAAGTTGAAACTCGAGTTTTTCGACTTTTTCTGATACTTCTTCGTAATATTTTGAAAACTTACTAATCCAGATCTATAATTTTAGTATCTCCTGGTTTAGAAAACAACCTGCGTTAAACTTATCTAGAGGTATTTATTTTATATATGTAAATTTTATTTGTAGACGCGATAGAACATCGAAAAGTTGAAACTCGAGTTTTTCGACTTTTTCTGATACTTCTCGTAATATTTTGAAAACTTACTAATCCAGATCTATAATTTTAGTATTCCTGGTTTAGAAAAACAACCCGCGTTAAACTTTACGAGGTATTTATTTTATATATGTAAATTTTAATTGTAGACGCGATAGAACATCGAAAAGTTAAAACTCGAGTTTTTCGACTTTTTCTGATACTTCTCGTAATATTTTGAAAACTTACTAATCCAGATCTATAATTTTGGTATTCCTGAGTTTAGAAAAACAACCTGCGTTTAAACGTTCCGAGGTATTTATTTATATATGTAAATTTTAATTGTAGACGCGATAGAACATCGAAAAGTTGAAACTCGAGTTTTTCGACTTTTTCTGATACTTCTCGTAATATTTTGAAAACTTACTAATCCAGATCTATAATTTTGGTATTCCTGGTTTAGAACAACAACCTGCGTTAAACTTTTGAGGTATTTATTTTATATATGTAAATTTTCATTGTAGACGCGATAGAACATCGAAAAGTTGAAACTCGAGTTTTTTCGACTTTTTCTGATACTTTCTCGTAATATTTTGAAAACTTACTAATCCAGATCTATAATTTTGGTATTCCTGGTTTAGAAAAACAACCGCGTTAAACTTTATTGAGGTATTTATTTTATATATGTAAATTTTCATTGTAGACGCGATAGAACATCGAAAAGTTGAAACTCGAGTTTTTCGACTTTTTCTGATACTTCTCGTAATATTTTAAAAACTTACTAATCCAGATCTATAATTTTGGTATCTCCGGTTTAGAAAAACAACCCGCGTTAAACTTTATGAAGGTATTTATTTTATATATGTAAATTTTATTGTAGACGCGATAGAACATCGAAAAGTTGAAACTCGAGTTTTTCGACTTTTTCTGATACTTCTCGTAATATTTTGAAAACTTACTAATCCAGATCTATAATTTTGTAATTCCTGAGTTTAGAAAAACAACCTCGCGTTAAACCTTTTGAGTATTTATTTTATATATGTAAATTTTTATTGTAGACGCGATAGAACATCGAAAAGTTGAAACTCGAGTTTTTCGACTTTTTCTGATACTTCTCGTAATATTTTGAAAACTTACTAATCCAGATCTATAATTTTGGTATTCCTGGTTTAGAACAACAACCCGCGTTAAACCTTATTAAGGATTTATTTATATATGTAAATTTTTACTGTAGACGCGATAGAACATCGAAAAGTTGAAACTCGAGTTTTTCGACTTTTTCTGATACTTCTCGTAATATTTTGAAAACTTACTAATCCAGATCTATAATTTTGATATCCGAGTTTAGAAAAACAACCTGCGTTAAACTTATCAAGGTATTTATTTTATATATGTAAATTTTTACTGTAGACGCGATAGAACATCGAAAAGTTGAAACTCGAGTTTTTTGACTTTTTCTGATACTTCTCGTAATATTTCGAAAACTTACTAATTTAGATCTATAATTTTAATATCCGAGTTTAGAACAACAACTTGCGTTAAACGTATCAAGGTATTTATTTTATATATGTAAATTTTTACTGTAGACGCGATAGAACATCGAAAAGTTGAAACTCGAGTTTTTTGACTTTTTCTGATACTTCTCGCAATATTTCGAAAACTTACATAATTTATGTCTATAATTTTATATCTCCGAGTTTAAAACAACAAACTGCGTTAAACGGTATCAAGGTATTCATGTTATATATGTAAATTTTTACTGTAGACGCGATAGAACATCGAAAAGTTGAAACTCGAGTTTTTTGACTTTTTCTGATACTTCTCGTAATATTTCGAAAACTTACTAATTTAGATCTATAATTTTGGTATTCCGAGTTTAAAACACAAACTGCGTTAAACGGTATCAAGGTATTATTTTATATATGTAAATTTTTACTGTAGACGCGATAGAACATCGAAAAAGTTTAAATCTTGAGTTCGAAGAAATCACAGCAAACCAATATAGCAAGTAATCCATTAGACCCTTTCCCAATTCTTAAGTACAAAAACTTTTTTTTACAAAATCTCTATTCATGTTAATGGATTTTATGCAATCTAGATGTAACAGTCTGTATGACTTCACAGTGCCACATTACTGGTCTTTATTTTAGCCAACTTCTTACTTCATCAATAAATTCCTGGTTGCTGCAATATCTCTTTTCTGCAGATTGCATCTTTCAGAGGACCAAAGAGATAAAAATCAGAAGATATAAGATCCAGGCTATAGGATAGTAAGAAAGAAGAGTCCACCAAAGTTCTGTGATTTCTTGGATGTGCATTTATACGTGGCCTTGCATTACTGTAAAAAAGGAATATTTTATTCAAATCTGTGATCACAAACATGCTGGAATCATCCTGTACATCCCACTATTTGCTTTTTTAATATTTCTAGTGTTAAAAACTAAAAGGCATAACTCGCACACATCATTTCAAAATTATCAGGAAAGAAATAAACTTTAAATATTTTTGGCCATGGCTCTTAACGATACACTCATCTAATCTTTTTTCCAAGCCATTTTAAGAAAACAATATAAGCAAAAACGACGTATTTTACTTAAAACGTAACAATATTTACCTTATTGTAAGAGATTTCTTTGTTTACAATAATAGAAATTTCGGCAAGAAATTAAAAGGCAAATATGAAAGACGGTGAACTCAAAACTTGCTTTTGTGTGCCAATAAAGATGTCACCGAGCATGCCAAGAGAAATAGGAGGAAGGAGCCATCTCAAGCGACCGATGTCCTCCTTCCTTTATTATTACGTCGACCATCTTCCGGAACTTAGAGCCGCGGGAGTAAGGCGAGTGACAAGAGCGGCAAAGACATTAGGCGAAAAAATGGAAACAACTGGATTTTGAAGCTAAAAAGCCTTACATCGAAAAAATCAAAAAGAGAATGGGAAAAATACAAAAGAGAAAAGTCTCTTCTAAGTTCCTTTGCCAACATTTGGAAATGTTTTAAATCAAAATTATTCTCTTAAATCCGGACGAAGAAACTCGGGCAAGAGCGAGAATAATAATTAATACAGAATCGGAAACGTTGGTTACACCAGAAAAACCCGAGTGTTCAAATTACCAAGAAAACAAAGAGATGGTAACAACAGAAGAGATTAAGACAGATGTTGAAACGATTAACAGAAAGAGAAGTGCTGATAACGTAGAAAATTGCGAGCCGGAAAGCAAGAAAAGAAAGATCGAAAAAGATGAACAAATAAGAGAATTAAATGAAACAGAAGAATCGTCTTACAACGGCGTTTCTAACTTGCCGATTTTACGTTCGTTGTATTTGTTATTTTCGGCGTTTAAACGAAACTGAAAAAACTTAGATACAGTGAGGGCACACAAAATCAAAATTTAACAAAAAACAAAATGTTACATTAAAGTTATTTAATTATTAAAGAATATTTCGGATAATAATTATTTCATTGAATAAAATTCATTTATTTATTTTTTAAAAATTAATACTAGTTTGCTCTGACTATAGTCTATTAATAAAACTTATTATACTGATGAAATTAAAGATTGTGGCGCGTTTGAAAATTGTAACCAGTGTTACCGGGTAACTCCGGTTACAGTTTTCAAACGCGCCCTGAATCAGCCTCCTGGTTCAACAAAATGAACTTTTAGTTGCAACTGCATTTAGACATTTTTATAACAAGAGATGCATTATATATGCCAGGGGTGGGCAAGCAAGAGTTCGGTTGGAGCCGAAATGTAGGTTTTGCAAAATGCATGGGAGCCGCAATTCTGTACTGTCGTGGCGGATAGTATGGTAAAGCGCACAATTTTATTATCAATATATATAATCGAAACGAGTTGATAATAATAATAATAATAATCAGCGCAGAGCCCCAAACGGTTAAGAGTTAAAAGTTGAAATGTGGTACGCAGTTAGGGTATGTTAAGAGAACGCACACTAAAAAAAATTTTTCGAAATTATTCCTCACAAGAAAGAGGGACAGGATTAAAGCTTCTATATACATTATCGAGACGTGCCTGAAACGGTTAAGAAGTTGAAAGTTGACATTTGGTACGAAGTTAGAGATGTTAAGAGACGCAAACTAAAAAAAAGTATTTTCGTAAATTCTTCCCCACAGAAAAAAAGACAGATTAAAGCTTCTATATACATTATCGCAATCATAGTGCGATCAATTACCAGCTGTGAGCGCGGCCAACAGGCCGAGTCAGGATCCCCGGCCTACGAACTTAAACGCGTTAGGAGTTGATAGTTGAAAGTTTAATAGCGCCTAGTTAGGGTATTGTAAGTTTTTTCGTAGAACGCACACTGAAAGAAGACTCTTCGAAATTATACCGCACAAGATAATTTTTTTTGATTTTTCCGCAAAATGTGTTGTGTAGTAATATATTTGAAAACCTTAATAAAAATAGGTGTTCATAATTTTAAACGATCGCCAGAATTCCTGTAATATGTCCCGCCGTCCAACGTGTATATAGGAATTTAGTCTACATATGTAAGTTTTTTCCGTAGACGCAATAGACCTTAAAAAATAGCAAAATAATTTTACGATTTAATTTTATAATATCTAAAAAACTTAATAAAATAGGATCATAGTTTTAATATCGGCGGATTCTGTAATATGTCCCGCGTGCAACAAGGTATAAAGGAATTTAGCCTTACATATGTAAGTGTTTTGCGTAGATGCGATCGACCTCTGAAAAATAGAGAAAAATAATTTTTCGATTTTCTACCAATGTTTGTGGTAATATCATAAAAACTAAATAAGATAGGATCATAATTTTGGTGTCGCCGGATTCTGAGATATGTCCCGCGTCCAACGGTATATAGAAATTTAGCCTACATATGTAAGTTTTTTCCGTAGTATTGCGATGGGCCTATAAAAAATAGTAAGATAAAAAATTTTTCGATCTTTTTTCAATGTTCGGTTGTAATATCTTGAAAACTTAATAAGATAAGAATTCATAAATTTTTGTGTCGCCAGATTCGGTGACTATGCTCCCGCGTCTAAACGGTAATTATAGAAATTTCACCCTACATATGTAAGTTTTTTCTCGTAGATGCGATAGAACTCTAGAAAATAGCCCGGAAAATAGTTATCCAATTTTTTCCAATTTTTGTGGTAAATATCTTAAAAACTTAATAAGGTCAGGGTCATAAATTTGGTGTCTCCGAATCATGTGATATTGTCCTTGCCTCCAACTGTATATAGGTAATTCATCGCTACATATGTAAGTCTTTTCTCGTATATTGCAATAGACTTCTGAAAAACAAGAGAAATAATTTTTCGATTTTTTCCAATGTTTTGTGACCCTTGAATAATAGGAAAAATAATTTTCCGATTTTTTCTAATGTTTCTTGTAATATCTTAAAAACTTAATAAGATAGATTTATAATTTTAGTGTCCCCGGATTCTGCACAATGTCCCGCGTTCAACCGTATATAGCAGTCGACCCTACATATGTAACTTTTTTTCGTAGATGCGATAGACTTTTGAATAATAGGAAAAATAATTTTCCGATTTTTTCTAATGTTTCTGGTAATATCTTAAAAACTTAATAAGATAGATTGATAATTTTGGTGTCGGCGGATTCTGCACAATGTCCCGCGTCCAACCGTATATAGCAGTTGACCCTACATATGTAACTTTGTTTCGTAGATGCGATAGACCCTTGAATAATAGGAAAAATAATTTTTCGATTTTTTTTAATGTTTCTTGTAATATCTTAAAAACTTAATAAGATAGATTTATAGTTTTAGTATCCCCGGATTCTGCACAATGTCCTGCGTTCAACCGTATATAGCAGTTTACCCTACATATGTAACTTTTTTTCGTAGATGCGATAGACCCTTGAATAATAGGAAAAATAATTTTCCGATTTTTTCTAATGTTTCTGGTAATATCTTAAAAACTTAATAAGATAGATTGATAATTTTGGTGTCGGCGGATTCTGCACAATGTCCCGCGTCCAACCGTATATAGCAGTTGACCCTACATATGTAACTTTTTTTCGTAGATGCGATAGACCCTTGAATAACAGGAAAAATAAATTTTCAATTTTTTCTAATGTTTCTGGTAATATCTTATAAACTTAATAAGATAGGATGACAATTTTTGTGTCCCCGGATTCTGCACAATGTCCCGCGTCCAACCGTATATAGCAGTTGACCCTACATATGTAACTTTTTTTCGTAGATGCGATAGACCCTTGAATAATAGGAAAAATAATTTTCCGATTTTTTCTAATGTTTCTGGTAATATCTTAAAAACTTAATAAGATAGATTGATAATTTTGGTGTCGGCGGATTCTGCACAATGTCCCGCGTCCAACCGTATATAGCAGTTGACCCTACATATGTAACTTTTTTTCGTAGATGCGATAGACCCTTGAATAACAGGAAAAATAATTTTCCGATTTTTTCTAATGTTTCTTGTAATATCTTAAAAACTTAATAAGATAGATTGATAATTTTGGTGTCGCCGGATTCTGCACAATGTCCCGCGTCCAACCGTATATAGCAGTTGACCCTACATATGTAACTTTTTTTCGTAGATGCGATAGACTCTTGAATAATAGGAAAAATAATTTTCCGATTTTTTCTAATGTTTCTGGTAATATCTTAAAAACTTAATAAGATAGATTGATAATTTTGGTGTCGGCGGATTCTGCACAATGTCCCGCGTCCAACTGTATATAGCAGTTGACCCTACATATGTAACTTTTTTTCGTAGATGCGATAGACCCTTGAATAATAGGAAAAATAATTTTCCGATTTTTTCTAATGTTTCTTGTAATATCTTAAAAACTTAATAAGATAGATTTATAATTTTAGTGTCCCCGGATTCTACACAATGTCCCGCGTTCAACCGTATATAGCAGTCGACCCTACATATGTAACTTTTTTTCGTAGATGCGATAGACTTTTGAATAATAGGAAAAATAATTTTCCGATTTTTTCTAATGTTTCTGGTAATATCTTAAAAACTTAATAAGATAGATTGATAATTTTGGTGTCGGCGGATTCTGCACAATGTCCCGCGTCCAACCGTATATAGCAGTTGACCCTACATATGTAACTTTGTTTCGTAGATGCGATAGACCCTTGAATAATAGGAAAAATAATTTTTCGATTTTTTTTAATGTTTCTTGTAATATCTTAAAAACTTAATAAGATAGATTTATAGTTTTAGTATCCCCGGATTCTGCACAATGTCCTGCGTTCAACCGTATATAGCAGTTTACCCTACATATGTAACTTTTTTTCGTAGATGCGATAGACCCTTGAATAATAAGAAAAATAATTTTCCGATTTTTTCTAATGTTTCTGGTAATATCTTAAAAACTTAATAAGATAGATTGATAATTTTGGTGTCGGCGGATTCTGCACGATGTCCCGCGTCCAACCGTATATAGCAGTTGACCCTACATATGTAACTTTTTTTCGTAGATGCGATAGACCCTTGAATAACAGGAAAAATAAATTTTCAATTTTTTCTAATGTTTCTGGTAATATCTTATAAACTTAATAAGATAGGATGACAATTTTTGTGTCCCCGGATTCTGCACAATGTCCCGCGTCCAACCGTATATAGCAGTTGACCCTACATATGTAACTTTTTTTCGTAGATGCGATAGACCCTTGAATAATAGGAAAAATAATTTTCCGATTTTTTCTAATGTTTCTGGTAATATCTTAAAAACTTAATAAGATAGATTGATAATTTTGGTGTCGGCGGATTCTGCACAATGTCCCGCGTCCAACCGTATTATAGCAGTTGACCCTACATATGTAACTTTTTTTCGTAGATGCGATAGACCCTTGAATAACAGGAAAAATAAATTTTCAATTTTTTCTAATGTTTCTTGTAATATCTTATAAACTTAATAAGATAGGATGATAATTTTTGTGTCCCCGGATTCTGCACAATGTCCCGCGTCCAACCGTATATAGCAGTTGACCCTACATATGTAACTTTTTTTCGTAGATGCGATAGACCCTTGAATAATAGGAAAAATAATTTTCCGATTTTTTCTAATGTTTCTGGTAATATCTTAAAAACTTAATAAGATAGATTGATAATTTTGGTGTCGGCGGATTCTGCACAATGTCCCGCGTCCAACCGTATATAGCAGTTGACCCTACATATGTAACTTTTTTTCGTAGATGCGATAGACCCTTGAATAATAGGAAAAATAATTTTCCGATTTTTTTTAATGTTTCTTGTAATATCTTAAAAACTTAATAAGATAGATTTATAGTTTTAGTGTCCCCGGATTCTGCACAATGTCCTGCGTTCAACCGTATATAGCAGTTGACCCTACATATGTAACTTTTTTTCGTAGATGCGATAGACCCTTGAATAATAGGAAAAATAATTTTCCGATTTTTTCTAATGTTTCTGGTAATATCTTAAAAACTTAATAAGATAGATTGATAATTTTGGTGTCGGCGGATTCTGCACAATGTCCCGCGTCCAACCGTATATAGCAGTTGACCCTACATATGTAACTTTTTTTCGTAGATGCGATAGACCCTTGAATAACAGGAAAAATAAATTTTCAATTTTTTCTAATGTTTCTTGTAATATCTTATAAACTTAATAAGATAGGATGACAATTTTTGTGTCCCCGGATTCTGCACAATGTCCCGCGTCCAACCGTATATAGCAGTTGACCCTACATATGTAACTTTTTTTCGTAGATGCGATAGACCCTTGAATAATAGGAAAAATAATTTTCCGATTTTTTCTAATGTTTCTGGTAATATCTTAAAAACTTAATAAGATAGATTGATAATTTTGGTGTCGGCGGATTCTGCACAATGTCCCGCGTCCAACCGTATATAGCAGTTGACCCTACATATGTAACTTTTTTTCGTAGATGCGATAGACCCTTGAATAATAGGAAAAATAATTTTCCGATTTTTTCTAATGTTTCTTGTAATATCTTAAAAACTTAATAAGATAGATTTATAATTTTAGTGTCCCCGGATTCTGCACAATGTCCGCGTTCAACCGTATATAGCAGTTGACCCTACATATGTAACTTTTTTTCGTAGATGCGATAGACCCTTGAATAATAGGAAAAATAATTTTCCGATTTTTTCTAATGTTTCTGGTAATATCTTAAAAACTTAATAAGATAGATTGATAATTTTGGTGTCGGCGGATTCTGCACAATGTCCCGCGTCCAACCGTATATAGCAGTTGACCCTACATATGTAACTTTTTTTCGTAGATGCGATAGACCCTTGAATAACAGGAAAAATAAATTTTCAATTTTTTCTAATGTTTCTGGTAATATCTTATAAACTTAATAAGATAGGATGACAATTTTTGTGTCCCCGGATTCTGCACAATGTCCCGCGTCCAACCGTATATAGCAGTTGACCCTACATATGTAACTTTTTTCGTAGATGCGATAGACCCTTGAATAATAGGGAAAATAATTTTCCGATTTTTTCGATGCGATAGACCCTTGAATAATAGGAAAAATAATTTTCCGATTTTTTCTAATGTTTCTGGTAATATCTTAAAAACTTAATAAGATAGATTGATAATTTTGGTGTCGGCGGATTCTGCACAATGTCCCGCGTCCAACCGTATATAGCAGTTGACCCTACATATGTAACTTTTTTTCGTAGATGCGATAGACTTTTGAATAATAGGAAAAATAATTTTCCGATTTTTTCTAATGTTTCTGGTAATATCTTAAAAACTTAATAAGATAGATTGATAATTTTGGTGTCGGCGGATTCTGCACAATGTCCCGCGTCCAACCGTATATAGCAGTTGACCCTACATATGTAACTTTTTTTCGTAGATGCGATAGACCCTTGAATAATAGGAAAAATAATTTTCCGATTTTTTCTAATGTTTCTTGTAATATCTTAAAAACTTAATAAGATAGATTTATAATTTTAGTGTCCCCGGATTCTGCACAATGTCCCGCGTTCAACCGTATATAGCAGTTGACCCTACATATGTAACTTTTTTTCGTAGATGCGATAGACCCTTGAATAATAGGAAAAATAATTTTCCGATTTTTTCTAATGTTTCTGGTAATATCTTAAAAACTTAATAAGATAGATTGATAATTTTGGTGTCGGCGGATTCTGCACAATGTCCCGCGTCCAACCGTATATAGCAGTTGACCCTACATATGTAACTTTTTTTCGTAGATGCGATAGACCCTTGAATAATAGGAAAAATAATTTTCGATTTTTTCTAATGTTTCTTGTAATATCTTAAAAACTTAATAAGATAGATTGATAATTTTTGTGTCCCCGGATTCTGCACAATGTCCCGCGTTCAACCGTATATAGCAGTTGACCCTACATATGTAACTTTTTTTCGTAGATGCGATAGACCCTTGAATAATAGGAAAAATAATTTTCCGATTTTTTCTAATGTTTCTGGTAATATCTTAAAAACTTAATAAGATAGATTGATAATTTTGGTGTCGGCGGATTCTGCACAATGTCCCGCGTCCAATTGTATATAGCAGTTGACCCTACATATGTAACTTTTTTTCGTAGATGCGATAGACCCTTGAATAACAGGAAAAATAAATTTTCAATTTTTTCTAATGTTTCTGGTAATATCTTATAAACTTAATAAGATAGGATGACAATTTTTGTGTCCCGGATTCTGCACAATGTCCCGCGTCCAACCGTATATAGCAGTTGACCCTACATATGTAACTTTTTTTCGTAGATGCGATAGACCCTTGAATAATAGGAAAAATAATTTTCCGATTTTTTCTAATGTTTCTGGTAATATCTTAAAAACTTAATAAGATAGATTGATAATTTTGGTGTCGGCGGATTCTGCACAATGTCCCGCGTCCAACCGTATATAGCAGTTGACCCTACATATGTAACTTTTTTTCGTAGATGCGATAGACCCTTGAATAATAGGAAAAATAATTTTCCGATTTTTTCTAATGTTTCTTGTAATATCTTAAAAACTTAATAAGATAGATTGATAATTTTTGTGTCCCCGGATTCTGCACAATGTCCCGCGTCCAACCGTATATAGCAGTTGACCCTACATATGTAACTTTTTTTCGTAGATGCGATAGACCCTTGAATAATAGGAAAAATAATTTTCCGATTTTTTCTAATGTTTCTTGTAATATCTTAAAAACTTAATAAGATAGATTTATAATTTTAGTGTCCCCGGATTCTGCACAATGTCCCGCGTTCAACCGTATATAGCAGTTGACCCTACATATGTAACTTTTTTTCGTAGATGCGATAGACCCTTGAATAATAGGAAAAATAATTTTCCGATTTTTTCTAATGTTTCTGGTAATATCTTAAAAACTTAATAAGATAGATTGATAATTTTGGTGTCGGCGGATTCTGCACAATGTCCCGCGTCCAACCGTATATAGCAGTTGACCCTACATATGTAACTTTTTTTCGTAGATGCGATAGACCCTTGAATAACAGGAAAAATAATTTTCCGATTTTTTCTAATGTTTCTTGTAATATCTTAAAAACTTAATAAGATAGATTGATAATTTTGTGTCCCGGATTCTGCACAATGTCCCGCGTCCAACCGTATATAGCAGTTGACCCTACATATGTAACTTTTTTTCGTAGATGCGATAGACCCTTGAATAATAAGGAAAAATAATTTTCCGATTTTTTCTAATGTTTCTGGTAATATCTTAAAAACTTAATAAGATAGATTGATAATTTTGGTGTCGGCGGATTCTGCACAATGTCCCGCGTCCAACCGTATATAGCAGTTGACCCTACATATGTAACTTTTTTTCGTAGATGCGATAGACCCTTGAATAACAGGAAAAATAAATTTTCAATTTTTTCTAATGTTTCTTGTAATATCTTATAAACTTAATAAGATAGGATGACAATTTTTGTGTCCCCGGATTCTGCACAATGTCCCGCGTCCAACCGTATATAGCAGTTGACCCTACATATGTAACTTTTTTTCGTAGATGCGATAGACCCTTGAATAATAGGAAAAATAATTTTCCGATTTTTTCTAATGTTTCTGGTAATATCTTAAAAACTTAATAAGATAGATTGATAATTTTGGTGTCGGCGGATTCTGCACAATGTCCCGCGTCCAATTGTATATAGCAGTTGACCCTACATATGTAACTTTTTTTCGTAGATGCGATAGACCCTTGAATAACAGGAAAAATAAATTTTCAATTTTTTTCTAATGTTTCTTGTAATATCTTATAAACTTAATAAGATAGGATGACAATTTTTGTGTCCCGGATTCTACACAATGTCCCGCGTCCAACCGTATATAGCAGTTGTAACTTTTTTCCGTAGATGCGATAGTCCTTTGAAAAACAGGAAAAATAATTTTCCGATTTTTTCTAATGTTTTTGGTAATATCTTAAAAACTTCATAAGATAGGATGATAATTTCGGTGTCCCCGGATTTTGCACGATGTCCCGCGTCCAACCGTATATAGCAGTTGACCCTACATATGTAACTTTTTTCCGTAGATGCGATAGACCCTTGAATAACAGGAAATATAATTTTCCAATTTTTTCTAATGTTTCTTGTAATATCTTAAAAACTTTATAAGATAGATTTATAATTTTATGTATCCCCAAATTCTGCACGATGTCCCGCGTCCAACCGTATATAGCAGTTGACCTTACATATGTAACTTTTTTTCGTAGATGCGATAGTCCCTTGAAAAACAGGAAAAATAATTTTCCGATTTTTTCTAATGTTTTTGGTAATATCTTAAAAACTTAATAAGATAGGATGATAATTTCGGTGTCCCCGGATTCTGCACGATGTCCCGCGTCCAACCGTATATAGCAGTTGACCCTACATATGTAACTTTTTTTTGTAGATGCGATAGACCCTTGAATAACAGGAAATATAATTTTCCAATTTTTTCTAATGTTTCTTGTAATATCTTAAAAACTTAATAAGATAGATTCATAATTTTTGTACCCCAAATTCTGCACGATGTCCCGCGTCCAACCGTATATAGCAGTTGACCCTACATATGTAACTTTTTTCCGTAGATGCGATAGTCCCTTGAAAAACAGGAAAAATAATTTTCCGATTTTTTCTAATGTTTTTGGTAATATCTTAAAAACTTAATAAGATAGGATGATAATTTCGGTGTTCCCGAATTTTGCACGATGTCCCGCGTCTAACCGTATATAGCAGTTGACCCTACATATGTAACTTTTTTTTGTAGATGCGATAGACCCTTGAATAACAGGAAATATAATTTTCCAATTTTTTCTAATGTTTCTTGTAATATCTTAAAAACTTAATAAGATAGATTTATAATTTTTGTATCCCCAAATTCTGCACGATGTCCCGCGTCCAACCGTATATAGCAGTTGACCCTACATATGTAACTTTTTTCCGTAGATGCGATAGTCCTTTGAAAAACAGGAAAAATAATTTTCCGATTTTTTCTAATGTTTTTGGTAATATCTTAAAAACTTAATAAGATAGGATGATAATTTCGGTGTCCCCGGATTCTGCACGTTGTCCCGCGTCCAACCGTATATAGCAGTTGACCCTACATATGTAACTTTTTTCCGTAGATGCGATAGTCCCTTAAAAAACAGGAAAAATAATTTTCCGATTTTTTCTAAT